>NC_134097.1:4486853-4614353 GCF_000715075.1 Nicotiana tabacum | reverse complement strand
ATGCCCGCTAGTAAGTACAGGAAAAGAAATAGATAACACGTAGAATGTTTTCCCACAATGTTTTACAAGATAGAACTCACACAGGTAAGGGCACCACTACAAAAATATCAACAACAAGAATGCCCCCAGGCTATCACAAGTCATCACAAATCAATCCCTGACACAGCCCACCTTGTTTCGCTGCGTGTGCAATAGTAAAGTGAATTCTCGCCTTGTCTCGCCACACGTGCATAATAATATTCCCACCTTGTCTCGCCACATGTGCAACTCACATATATATATATATATATATATCCCTCCTTGTCACGCCGCATGTGAAAATATCAATAGTAACAATAGCACGGAAGAAATCTCGTGCAACCCCATAACAAAGAGATGTCAACAAAGGGCACTCCCAAGATACTGTCTCGTAGTCCCAAAAGTAAATGTTCAATATGGGATCTCCCGAGGTACTGCCTCGTAGTCCCAAAAGTAAATTCTCAACAGGGGAGCTCCCGCGGTACCGCCCCGTAGTCTCAAAAGTAAATATGCAAGACAGGGGGATCTCCCGAGTTACCGCCTCGTAGTCCCAAAGTAAATATGCAAGAACAACAAGTACAATAACAACAATAACACTAATACAAGGGCACGACAAATAAATCAACTCAGAAATTCTAGAACTCAAAGGATCGGAGGAATTAATTCACAAGGAGTGGCCACAATAGAAAATGATGGTCATAATAAGAACAGCTCAACAAGAAAGGAAATATTATGTAACAACGGTCCACAATGTACAGTTCGACAACGAGGGAGCTAACACAAGGTGAATAACTCCAAGTAAGGATAAGTCAACTAAAATATAGGATATCTAACTTCTTTTAAGGTTGGCAATCAAGAAAGAGATACGACAAATTCAATTAGGGATAAGCAGCAGAAAGATAATCATAGCCTCAGTTAAGGATGAACAATTACAAAAGAGATAATTATAACTTCAAATAAAGATAAGTAGTTAGGGGAAAGATAACATGGCAATAGAAGAGATAACAATTTCAGTTAAGACACAGATGACTCAATAAGCATCAAGGGTGGATCATGAAGCAATTAATTCTAATTAAAGAAGGTAGAGGTGAAACTAGTAATTAAGAGACGTACTCATAACATGACGACTGCATAATCAGTGAGTACAAGTACCTAAGAACCCTAAAAGGCTAACTTTCCATAAATAAGTCCGAGCACGTACTCGTCACCTTGCGTACACGGACTACAATTAGCATAGAAGACTCAAATCCTAAGGGGTAGTTCCCCCACATGAAGTTAGGCAAGATACTTACCTCGAACCAAGCTCAATCAATCGGTAACGATGCCTTTCCACGAATATCCGACTCTGAATGGCCCAAATCTAGCTAAAATCAATTACATACTATAAATACAACTATAAGAAACTAATCTAATTAATGAAATCAGAGCTGAAGCAAGAATTTAGAAAATCACCCCAAAATATCTGACCCGGGCACACATCTCGGAATCGGATAAAAGTCACAAAATACGAACACCCAATCAACCACGCATTCACTCGTACCAAAATTATCCAAATCCGATATCAAAATCCGAATCAAAACTCAAAATTGTATTTGAAGAACTTTCCAACTTTTTCCCAAATTTCTCAACCAAATTCCTTAATTAAATGATGAATTCAACTATTGATTAATGGAGTATAACCATAAATGAGTTAGGAATCGTTACCCAATAGATTTCTCTGTAAAACCCTTGAACATCGCCTCAATCCGAGCTCTCAAAGACCCAAAAATGAAAATGGGATAAAACCCTCGAACTTGGCCTTTTCTGCCCAGCGCTTTCGCTTCTGCGGGCTTCCAGTCGCACCTGCGGAAATTCCATCGCAGGTGCGGAAACGACTTAAGCCCTCTGGTCTGCTTCTGCAAGCACAAGGCCGCACCTGCGAGTGTGAACCAGCGGATTCTTGTCCGCTTCTGTGGAATCCTCACTCGGCTCGCCTTCCGCTTCTGCGATCCCTTCTGAGTAGGAGCGGCTCCGCTTCTGCGATCCCTTCTCTGCAGGAGCGGCTCCGTTTATGCGCCCCTTTTGTCGCACCTGCAACTACTGGTTACCCAGACCAGGGCCACATCTGCGAGCTCCCTTTCGCACGTGCGAGTCCGCACATGCGGCCATCCCACCGCAGGTGCGATTCCACCAGAAGCTTGAAAGCTTTAGCAACTACACAAGTCCAAATTTCGATCTGTTAAACATCAGAAACTCAACCGAGGCTCCCGGGACCTCAACAAAACATAACAACAAGTCCTGAAACACCATACGAACTTAGTCAATCCCTCAAATCACATCAAACAATGCTAAAAACACGAATCACCCTCCGATTCAAACTTAATGAACTTGAAACTTTAAATATCTACAACTGATACCGAAAACTATCAAACCACGCCCGATTGACCCTAAATTTTGCACACAAGTCATATTCAATATTACGGACCTACGCTAACTTCCGAAATCAGATTCCGACCCCAATATCAAAAAATTCACTACCGGTCAAAATCTCCAATAATTCGATTTTCGCCATTTCAAGCCTAAATGAGCTACAGACCTCCAAAACACAATCTAGACACGCCCCTAAGTCCAAAATCACCCAACGGAGCTAACGGAATCGATGAAACTCCATTCTGGAGTCGTCTTCACATAGTTCCGACTACGGTCAAAATCCTAAGGCTTAAGCTTCCGTTTTAGGGACTAAGTGTCCCAAATCACTCCGAATCATCCGGTAACTAAATTCAACCACGCACGCAAGTCAATACACATAATATGAAGCTTCTCAGGGCCTTATTCTACCGAACGGGACTTAAATTCTCAAAACGACCGGATGGATCGTTACATCCTTCCCCTCCTAAACAAACGTTCGTCCTCGAACGTGCCAAGAATCGACTCAAAGTCTTCAAATCACTGGAAGCACATATCCAACATACACCCACGGGTGACCCCATGTCACCCCAGTCCACATAAGCCTGACGATACCATCTCCACTATAATTCACCCTTTTTACCAACACCGATAAGCCTTAGAGTCGAAATTCTCATCTTTTATTCATCTCCAAAAGACCCGATTCTAAATCCATACCCAGTATCAGTCTCAACCAGCTGCAACAACTCATGCCTACACCCGCAAGGTATGACCACTCAACCTGACACGCCACACATAGGCCCATAATAACATTTCTGATCATAATAGTTGCCCGTAATCAAAACCAGCACCGACAATTAGCCTTATGTCCGTTAGAACCCTGTTTCAAACCTCCACAGCACTGACAACGATGCAAGAAACATGAAGACCTCTTAACTATACACCCAAATAAACAAGTCACAACTAACACCACCGAGCACACACCCCGCAAGCTAAAACTCAAGAAGCACAGAATGAAAATGACTGAATATGTAAAGAGAAACACATAAGAGAAATATCAAACAAGCCCGACAGGCACAACTCTCTATCAGTACCATACTATGAACCAATTTAAAAAGGAAGAATCAAGGTATATGAACAAGTCACAAGGATCTCATCCTGATATAACTTCCATCGCGGCCCGCGGCCCGACTCAAACATATCAAATCGCATGGAATCGCGAGGGTCTCACCCTCAACTCTGAATCACAAGCCGAATACACATCATACTAATTGAAATCTTCCACTAACTCAATTCTGCCAATAAAATCACAACACTTACTGAACTCTCACCCCGGTAGAGTATCAAATCACAAATCGTAACCAAATTACTCAGGAATCACATCAAACCTGCCATAATAGACAACATGAATTCACTTCTAGTCTCGTAACTTTCAATAATGAATTAAAACAATGATAGACACGGCTATCACTCATAGAATCTCCCAACAGGGGCAAACACATAAACATAATACTAGGTCATGAACTCACCCATAGGTGGGACAACAAATAGGGGACTCACCCCGATAAGCAGAACTGAAACAAAATACGAATGGTGCCCCTCTGTAACAAATCAAAAGCATGCCTGTATGGCATCATCTGGCGCAACGGCCTCAAGCCTACTATATGAAACACATCAACGGGCCGGGCCTTCCCCTCTTGGGTGCCCTCTACTCGCCCGAATACTCCTCTGTGACACACCTGTCCGGAGTCTAGGCCAATCTCTCACCCAATGGATGGTATATCCACACTCGAAGCAACCTCGCTACTGACGTGGCTGTGGGAACTGTGCGGTACAGGTACTCTGAGACCCATGAGCACCTGAAACACTGTGCGAAGCCTGAAGTGCAAACTGAACTGGTTGACCCACAAAATCTCTACCATGTCGTACCCTGCCTCCAAAAATAAGGACCAGTAGATCTCTCTGGTCTACAAGGCCTCCTATCCTACCTGTCATCTCTCTCCTGACCTCGCCTATCTCCTCTCTCCTGATCTCACATGCCCTCTACTCGGCGAGCGATCCTGCCACCTACTGAAACAAAACATCCGGCTCTAACTCTCGAGCCATGCTGAACCAAATAATATGCCTGAGCCCCTCAATAAATCTACGGACATGCTCTCTAATTGTAACGACCAAAGCAGGTGCATGTCTGGCCAAATCACTGAATCTAACGGCATACTCTGACACTAACATAGTGCCCTGGTGCAGCTGCTCAAACTCCGCGCGCCATGCATCTCGAAGGGACTGAGGTACAAACTCTCTCAGGAATATCTCTGAAAATTGAACCCATGTAAGTAAAGCTGACTCGACCGGCTACCGAACTCATACGCCCTCCACCACTGATAAGCCGCTCCCATGAGCTGGAACGTAACAAAAGCAACCCCTCTCATCTTTACAATACCCATAGTGCGAAGAATGAGGCGACACTCCTCTAGGAAACCTTGGGCATCATCCGTCGCCAATCCACTAAAGGTAGGAGGGTGGTACTTCTTGTACCTCTCAAGTCTAAGTTGTTCTTCCTAAGATGCTGCTGCCCTAACCACGGGTTGAACTGGGACCACTGGCTGTGTCGCCATGACACCTAGAACTTGACCAACATGAACTCGCTGCTCTGGAGCATGGGCGGTGGGATTCTGAGCTCCCCCCCTCCTCCCCCGATCTGTGAAATAGCTGGTGCAACCGGAATCAACCCCGCCTGAGCCAATATACCAAGCATGCTCAGGAACTGTGCTAAGGTCTCCTGAAGTCAAGGGGTAACAGCAGGCACCTCCGGTACCTACCCCCAACTGGAACTACTGGCGGCTCCTCAATTGCTACTCTGGTAGGTACCCTAGCTGCGACACGTAATCCTCGCCGGCCTCTGCCTCTGCCCCTAGCGACATCTGCTCCGAGGGTAACGTCATCAGCAATTGTAGCTCGTGTCCTCACCATCATTGATAGAATGAAATGAAAAAAGTTCAAACTTCGAGATCAATGAAATCGCACGATAGGAATGAAGGAAGTGAAATTGTCCTAATAGTTCCGTAGTCTCTCGAAGATAAGTACAGACGTCTCCGTACCGATTCGCAAGACTCTACTAAACTCGCTTATGACTCGTACCACCTATGAACCTTGAGCTCTGATACCAACTTGTCACGACCTAATTTCTCCTCCGTTGGGTATCGTGATGGCACCTAGTCTTAAAGACTAGGTAAGCCTAACATTTTCTGAACAACAACAATAATTAAATAACATCTAACAATTTGAAATGGAAATCCCAATAAAATTTACAATTCCCAAAACCGGTAGTACAAGTCATAAGCTCTACAGAGTTTGCTATATTTTTTTTCTAAATATAACTGTTTGAAATAAAGTAACAGTGTGAATACAAATCAGAAGGTGACCCCGAAGCCTGCGAACGCAGCAGCAGGTTTACCTTGATTCTCCATAGCAACAATCCGCAAGCTAACTAATGATCAACTGACTAAGAAAATACCTGGATCTGCACAAAAATGTGCAGAAGTGCAGTATAAGTACACCATGGCGGTACCCAGCAAGTATCAAGACTAACCTCAATGGAGTAGTGATGAGGTACAGTCAAGACACCTACTGGACTAAATAACCTGAACAAGTATAAGTATAGGAATAATAGAGTATGATATCTACATAAGGACTACGCGATATGGCTAACAATATAGTAATTTCAATAAGAAAGGAAAACAACAAGTATCAGCGGAATACCAAAATAATGACACAGAAGGATGAACGGAAATGCAACATAAATCCGAAATCACGGATACATAAAGGACAAGTAATCACTCAACCACAACAACCGTTTTCACATCAAGTTTCAGTCAATAATTCCACGAGGTACCAAACCTCATACTATTCACAACTCACGGGTCCCAATATCTGAACCCTAACACTTGGCATTTTGTGCCCTCATTACACTTCATAACCACACTGACGACTCACATACCAAATAGAGCCATTCTCACATAGAAGGCAACTAAACAAGCGTGTGCATCTATACTCAACAATATCAAGAAAACCTCTTAATCGATAAGAGTGCTTAACTACATGTATGCTTGTGCAAGTGTCCTAACATAGTTTATGCCCGCTAGTAAGTACAGGAAAAGAAATAGACAGCACGTAGAATGTTTTTCCACAATTTTCCACAAGATAGAACTCACATAGTTAAGGGAACCACTACACAAATATCAACAACAAGAATGCCCCCAGGCTATCACAAGTCATCACAAATCAATCCATGACACAACCTACCTTATCTCGCCACGTGTGCAATTGTAAAGTGAATACCCGCCTTGTCTCGCCACACGTGCATAATAATGTTCTCACCTTGTCTCGCCACATGTGCAGCCCACATATATATATCCCTCATTGTCACGCCGCATGTGAAAATATCAATAGTAATAATAGCACGACAGAAACCTCGTGCAACCCCATAATAAAGAGATGTCAACAAAGGGCACTCCCGAGATACCGTCTCGTAGTCCAAAAAGTAAATGCTCAACAGGAGATCTCCCGAGGTACCACCTCGTAGTCCCAAAAGCAAATGCTCAATAGGGGATCTCCCGAGGTACCGCCTCGTAGTCCCAAAATTAAATATGCAAGACAGGGGGATCTCCCGAGGTACCGCCTTGTAGTCCCAAAGTAAATATGCAAGAACAACAAGCACAACAGCAACAATAAAACTAATACAATGGTACGACAAATAAATCAGCTCAGAAATTCTAGAACTCAAAGGAACGGAGGAATTAATTCACAAGGATTGGCCACGATAGAAAATGATGGTCACAATAAGAACAGCTCAACAAGAAAGGAAATATTATGTAACAACGATCCACAATGTACAGTTCGACAACGAGGGAGCTAACACAAGGTGAATAACTCCAAGTAAGGACAAGTCAACTAAAATATAGGATATCTAACTTCTTTTAAGGTTGGCAATCAAGAAAGAGATACAACAAATTCAATTTGGGATAAGCAGCAGAAAGATAATCATAGCCTCAGTTAAGGATGAACAATTACAAAAGAGATAATTATAACTTCAAATAAAGATAAGTAGTTAGGGGAAAGATAACATGGAAATAGAAGAGATAAAAATTTCAGTTATGTCACAGATGACTCAATAAGCATCAAGGGTGGATCATGAAGCAATTAATTCTAATTAAAGAAGGTAGAGGTGAAACTAGTAATTAAGAGACGTACTCATAACATGACAAGTGCATAATCAGTGAGTACAAGGACCTAAGAACCCTAAAAGGCTAACTTTCCATAAATAAGTCCGAGCACGTACTCGTCACCTTGCGTACACGGACTACAATTAGCATAGAAGACTCAAATCCTAGGGGATAGTTCCCCCACATGAAGTTAGGCAAGATACTTACCTCGATCCAAGCTCAATCAATCGGTAACGATGCCTTTCCACAAATATCTGACTTTGAATGGCCCAAATCTAGCCAAAATCAATTACATACCATAAATACAACTATAAGAAACTATTCTAATTAATGAAATAAGAGCTAAAGCAAGAATTTAGAAAATCGCCCCAAAAGTCTGACCCAGGCCCACGTCTCGAAATCAGGTAAAAATCACAAAATACGAACACCCAATCAACCACGAGTTCACTCGTACCAAAATGATCCAATTCCGATATCAAAATCCCAATCAAAACTCCAAAATTTATTTGAAGAACTTTCCAACTTTTTCCCAAATTTCTCAACCAAATTCCTTAATTAAATGATGAATTCAACTATATATTAATGGAGTATAACCATAAATGAGTTAGGAATCGTTACCCAATAGCTTTCTCTGAAAAACCCTTGAATTATCGCCTCAATTCGAGCTCTCAAAGACCCAAAAATGAAAATGGGATAAAACCCTCGAACTTGGCCTTTTCTGCCCAGTGATTTCGCTTCTGCGGGCAGAAGCGAGTGCGCGCCTGTGGATTCTTGTCCGCTTCTGCGGAATCCTCACTCGTCTCGCCTTTCGCTTCTGCGATCCCTTCTCCGCAGGAGTGGCTCCGCTTCTGCGCCCTTTTGTCGCACCTGCGACCACTGGTTACCCAGACCAGGGCCGCATCTACGAGCTCCCTTTTGCACGTGCGAGTCCGCACCTGCGGCCGCAGCACCGTAGGTGCGATTCCACCATAAGCTTGAAAGCTTTAGCAACTACACAAGTCCAAATTTCGATCCGTTAAACATCAGAAACTCACCCGAGGCTCCCGGGACCTCAACAAAACATAATAACAAGTCCTGAAACACCATACGAACTTAGTCGATCCCTCAAATCACATCAAACAACGCTAAAAATACGAATCACCCTCCAATTCAAACTTAATGAACTTGAAACTTTAAATTTCTACAACTGATGCTGAAACCTATCAAACCACGTCTGATTGATCCCAAATTTTGCACACAAGTCATATTCAACATTACAGACCTACTCCAACTTCCGAAATTGTAGTACGACCTTGATATCAAAAAGTCCACTACCAGTCAAAATCTCCAAAAATTCGACTTTCGCCATTTCAAGCCTAAATGAGCTACAGACCTCCAAACCACAATCCGGACATGCCCCTAAGTCCAAAATCACCCAACGGAGCTAACAGAACCGACAAAACTCCATTCCAGAGTTGTCTTCACATAGTTCCGATTATGGTCAAAATCCTAAGACTTAAGCTTACATTTTAGGGACTAATTGTCCCAAATCACTCCGAATCACCCGGTAACTGAATGCAACCACGCACGCAAGTCAATACACATAATACAAAGCTACGCAGGGCCTTATGCTACCGAACGGGACTTAAATTCTCAAAATGACCGGCCGGGTCGTTACACTCCACAACTCAATACATATGCAAATTTCCCCAAAACCCGACGAAATACAAGTCACAAGTTCTATGAAGTAATACTGAATATCTCTATACATCAGAGTCTAATAAGCAAAAGGAAACAACATAATATAGGTAGAGGGGGACTCCGAGGCCTGCGGATGCCAGTAAGTATACCCTGAAGTCACCACGTACGGACTCAACTCATTGATACCTGGTCTGGTAGGAAGTACCTGGATCTACATAAAAATATGTGCATAAGCGAAGCATGAGTATACCAAAGCGGTACCCAGTATGTGCCAAGTCTAACCTCGGTAAAGTAGTGACAAGGTCATGTCAGGGCCCTACTGGAAATAATAAGAAACATGACAAAAAATTTAACAATATAATAATTATAATGACAATGAAAATGAAACAAGTAAGGAGTCTGCCATAATTTAGCTACACAAAATAAAGGCAAATAATAAACCACAGAAGAAAACAAAGATTTACATGTTAAGGAAAACAAAACAACCAAAGACAAGTACACCAAAATAAACGAATCAACAAGGGCACTCCCGAGGTACCGCCTCGTAGTTCCAAATCATAAGTAAATTCACAATCTTTTCTTATATCACCACGGGAGCCTTCACATTTAGTTTTAAAAATCATTTTTCTCGAAATAGCATCCCGCGTTTTAGCCCACCTTATCACACCACATGGCTTCTAGTAGTTCCCCTACTATAACGACCTGACTTGTCATTTTAAGAATTAGTGTCTCGTTTGGTGCCTTAAGATCTCGAGCAGCTTCGTAATATGTGTTATGACTTGCGTACAAGCTCGAATTTGATTTTCGGATGATTCAGGATCAATTTGAAAGAACAACTCTTGTTTCTAAAGCTTAAATGAAAAGAGTTGACCAAAATTTGACTTTTGTATAAACGACTCCAGAATGAAATTTCGATGATTCCAATAGCTTTGTATGGTGATTTCGGACTTAGGAGTATGTCCGGATTTGTATTTGGAAGTGCGTAGAATAATTTGAAGCATTTCGGCGAAAAATCGGAAAGTTGAAGTTTTGAAATATTCATAAGTCTAACCGCTAGTGGACTTGATTGATACGAGGCTCAGATTTGGATTCCGGAAATTTGAATAGCTTCGTTATATCATTTATGACTCGTGTGCAAAATTTGGGGTTATTCCTGATTGATTTGATATGTTCGCCACAAGTTATATAATTTGGAAATTTTATAAACTCATAAGTTTGATTCGAGGTGCGATTCATAGTTTCGGTATTGTTTGATGTGATTTGAGGTCTCGACTAAGTTCATATCATGTTTTAGGGCTTATTGGTATATTTGGTTGGGGTCCCGGGGGCCTCGGGTGTGTTTCGGATCATTTTGGGCTACTTTGAATGTTGTTTTTCTTATGTCTGGTTTTGTTGTTCGCGTTCGCGAAGAGCCTCTCGCATTCGCAAAGAAGGATTTGGCTTCTAGGATTTTATTCTTCGCATTTGCAAAGAGACTCTCGCATTCGCGAAGAAGGAATTCCTGCTGTCTGTCGTCTGATTTTGGAAGCTTATATCTTGCAATCTATAAGGAATTTGGAGATGATCCAAAAATGAAAGTTGTAGCCCTTTGTGTCTAGTTTTTAGAATATCAAGCCATTTAGCATTTGTTGTTGTTTACAAAATGTTATGGTTGATACACTATAGGATGTCTGGGAAGAGTTTGGAAATCACGAAGAAGAAATTTGTGCTGCACATAGCTGACTTTAGAAGCTTATATCTCGCAATCTATAAGGAATTGGGAGATGATCAAAACATGAAAGTTGTATCCCTTGATGTCTAGGTTTCTGAAAGTCAAACAATTTGTCATTTGGAGTTTTATACAAAATTTTATGATCATTATACTAGAGGTTGTCTGGGAAAAGTTTGGAAATGGCTGTTGAGGAATTTGTTCATCGCGAACGCGAGGGGAGGGTCGCGAACGCGAAGAACAAATCCCTGGGCAGCAGAATAAAGTCAAAAAATGAGACTTCATCTCATTCTTCCATTTTTGGACTAAGAAAGCTCGGGTGAGGCGATTTTTCGAGCGTTTTTCAAGGAAAACATTGGGATAAGAATTCCTAACTCGATTTTGGTTAAAATACATGAATCTATTGTTGTTTTTATCATGAAATTAGTGAATTGGGTTGAAAATGGTAGAAATTTTATATACCTTAAATTGAGGATTTGGATGTCGATTCATTATCGGAATTTGATAAAATTGGTATGGTTGAACGCGTATCGGAATGGGTATTCGAATTTCGTAAAAATTCTGTCGGGTTCTGAGAGGCGGGCCCCGTGTTGACTTTCGTGTTGACTTTTTAATGTGAAATTTTAAGCCGAAGTTATATTATTCGGAATTATTTTCGATAAATTTTAATGAAGTTATTCAATTAATTTGGCTAGATTTCAGCCGTCCGGAGGTCATTTCACGCAAAAATGCTATTTTAGAATATTGGCCTAACTTCAAAAAGGTAAGTATCTTGTCTAACCTTGAGTGGGGGAAATACCCCTTAGGCATTGAGTCGTATATCTCGTTTGTGAAATTAAAAAGCAGTGTACGTGAGGTGACGTGTACGTACTCGGGCTTATATGTACAAATATTATTGGTTTAAAGTCTTAGGCATTTTTATGTATTAAATTGGAAATTGGTGGCACTTATTAATCCTTATTTGTCATGCCTCATTCTTTATTTGTTGAATTTGTTTTATATGATAATTTTGTGTGATTGCTACTTTGATTTTTATGTGAATTCTGTGTGCTTGTTAAGTTGACATTTCCTGGAAATAATTACATTATGAATTTTTCATCTGCAAATAATTAATTAAATAAGTTTAAAAAGAGGCATTAATATATTTATTAAAATTTTGAATTAAAAAAGGTGTTGTTCTTGGTGAGTTACTTTTCCATCCTTGTTGTCTTTTTTGAGATTTTATATACATTGTGTTGAGCCGCGGGCTATCTTTTGTGAAATTAATTGATTTTGTTGTATCTTTGGAAAGGTTGTGGCCTACGGGCAATTTGTAAATACGAGTTGATTATGTTGTGTTGTTGTGATAATATTCTGTGTGAATTGTTATGTGATTTGGGTTACTGTTATATGGCGTATAAGGGTGGCATCCCACTGTTGATATTATGCGGGCATAAGGGTGGCATTTCACTGTTGTTATGTGTGTTAGGATATTGTCTGGGCGGAGTGATAAGGGAGGCTATTAAACGGAGCGATAAGGGAGGCTATTATAAGAGTGCTATGAGTGGCCATAAGAGCGATAAGGGTGGCTATTGTTATTGTCAGGGCGGAGGGATAAGGGAGGCTATTATAGGAGCAATAAGGGTGGCTATAGGAGCAATAAGGGTGGCTATTGATATTGTAAGGGCGGAGGGATAAGGGAGGCTATTGTAGGAGTGATAAGGGTGGCTATTGTCAGGGATGCTATGTGATGACGTGGGATTATTGTGCTAGTGATTTTCACGTGATATTGTGATTTCCTTGTGATTACTTTTATATCTTGTGCAACTTGTTTTGTGAATTCAGTAAATTTTATAATAGTCTGATACATGTTAAAATTGTGAGCCTGTGGCTATTGCCGGCACGTGAGTTGTCCGTGCGGTTGTGATATAAAATGTAGGCACGAGGTGTCGTGGGTATATAATGATTATGATATTGGCACGTGAGTTATCCGTATAATTGTGTAATGAGATGTGCGCACGAGTTGCCATGAGTAAATGATGATTTTATTATTGGCACGTGAGTTGTCCGTATGGATCTTATATATTGATATTTTGGCACGTGAGTTGTCCGTGCGGTTGTGATAGAAATATGGGCACGAGATACCGTGGAAATATGAAAGTGGACTGAGACCCGTGTTACGAAAATATGAAAGTGGGCTTAGACCCGTATTTTATGATTATTAAATGAGGTGTCACAAAGTGACTTTTTTTTGAAAGAATTATATTCAAAAGATATTTATTTGAAAGAAGTATATTCGAAAGGTATTTATTCGAAAGAATTATATGTGAAAGATTTATATTTGAAGGACTTGATTAATTGGTTGTACTTGTGTTCCTTATTCGTGAGCAATAATTATGGTGTTCTTGTTGCCTTGCTGCTTATATCACTGGTTGATTTTTGTTGCTATCATTGATAGTTGTTTTCCAGTACTATTGTATACTGCTATATTACACAGATTATTTGACTAGTGAGTGTCTTGACTGTACCTCGTTACTACTCCACCGAGGTTAGTCTTGATACTTACTGGGTACCGGCCGTGGTGTACTCATACTATACTTTTGCACATTTTTGTGCAGAGCCAGGTATTGGAGTTATCGGACCCGGGCAGAGTTAGAGTATGATCGCAAGGATTCAAGGTAGAGCTGCTTGGTCGCCGCAGTCCCTTGGAGTCTTTTTATTTTATTGTACTGTCAACTCTTATTCGAAAAATATTGTATATTCGATCCTTGAGATCATTGCATCTATTCAGTTACAGTTCGTGACTCAGTATTACCAGTCTTGGGAGGTTGTTATAATTATTTTTGCTGTTGGTTTCAATACTTGTATTAAATTATATGTTTCAAAAAAAATGGCTCAAAATGTAATTGTAATCGGCTTACCTATTCTTAGAGACTAAGTGTCATCACGACGCCTGTGGTGGAATTTTAGGTCGTGACACCTACTAGCCATGCGTATCAAGCCCACCTTGTCTCACCGCTTGCGTTTTAATACTCAGACCTTATATCACCGCATGCGTATCAATATCACAATTCGCACCTCAAGTGCCCAAATATTTCAACTTGCCAAATAAATTAACAATAAAATTATTTTTCACAATAAGGAGCCTACAGCTCAACCACAAAGTAGACAAAATCTCAACAAAAATATTCGTAAGTGAACAACTCAACAGAATAATATTTCACAATTTAACACTTTTGTCTCAATATGATTTACAGTCTTTATATCTCAACCAATTTCAGGAATTAATCCATAATTTAACAATTTCAAGTAAGGAGTTCAACTTTCAATTAATAAGCACGGAATAAGAAGGGAACAAAACTTCAGCTAAACAAATAGAGCAATTCGCAAGAAAAAGGTAAGGCAAATAGAACATATAAAAATAGACTAATGATAATGAGTATAACATGAAAAAATAATTTCAAGTAATACGTGAGAGGGATTTACATAGTTAAAATCAGAATTTTCTGCATTTAGCCCGTGTACACACTCGTCACCTCGTGTACACGGCTTTCACACATCACAACTTTCATAACAATACCAAATCCTAAGAAATATTTCCCTCACACAAAGTTAGACAAGTCACTTACCTTAAATCGCGCTATCTCAATCCACTAGTAGGCCTTTTCTTCGATTATCCAACTCCGAATGGCTCGAATGTAGCCAAAACAATTTCATTCTATAATTATAACCATAAGAAACTAATTCGAACAATAAAATTTACGATATTTGCAAAGAAATAAAAAGTCAACTCGGAAAATCAACGTGGGCGGGACCCACGTCTCGAAATTTATAAAAGTTACGGAGTCCGAACCCCCATTCAACGATGAGTCTAACCATACCAAAATTACTAAATTTTGATCACAACTCGACCCTCAAATTTAACCTTAAGGGTTTTCATAATTTTTTCAATTTAAACCACCAATTAAATGCTAAAACAATAATAGATTCGGGTAATTTAACCAAAATTGAGTTAAAAATTCTTACTCCAATATTTTCTTTGAAAATCTCCCGAAAAATCGCCTCTCCCCGAGCTCTAAATCGCAAAAATAGAAGTCTCATTTTCAGAACTTAAGTTTTGTTGCCCAGTCATTTACATATCGAGATCGCGGATTTTCCTTCGCGATCGCGAAAAACAAATCAAAGTTGCCCCCTAAATGGCCTTTGCGAACGTGGTTGACTCCACGGGAACGTGGATCACTGATACCCAACCCTACGCGATCGCGGAATTGTCCACGCTATCGCGAAGAACAACTTCCCGTTACCCTGCTGGCTCACTTCCTTGTACGCGAACACGGTCTACTCTACGCATTCGCGATTCACTGGAATCCAGCCTTCCGCGATCGCAGGCTCCTTCAAGCGATCGCATAAAACAAATTTCCCCCAGTGCCAAAATACCCTTCGCGATCGCGGTTATCCATTCGCGATTGCATAGAAGGACACCAGAAACACCAGATTCAGCAACTCCTAAATGATCTGAAATGTGCCGAACATGGTCTGAATTACACTCGAGGCCCCCGGGACCTCAACCAAACATACCAACAAGTCCTAAAACATCATACGAGCACGCTCGAAGCGTCAAATCACATCAAATAACAGTAGAATCACGATTCGCGCATCGATTCAAGCTAAAGAGCTTATGAACTTCTGAATTTCAAAACTAATGCCGATTCCTACCAAAACAACTTCGATTGACCTCAAATTTTGCACACAAGTCATAAATGACATTACACACCTATTCTAATTTTTGATATCGGATTCTGACACCGATATGAATAAAGACAACTCCTGGTCAAACTTTCAAGCTTTTCATTTTCTAATTTTCACCAATTTACGCCGAAACAATCTACGGACCTCCAAATCAACATCCAGTCGCGCGCTCCTAAATTTAAAATCATCATACGGAACTATTGGAATCATCAAAACTTTATTCCGGGGTCGTCTACATAAAAGTCAACTACGGTCAACTCTTTACAACTTAAACTTTCAACTTGGGGACTATGTGTCCCATTTCACTCTGAAACCAAAACCAAACATCCCGTCAAGTTACATAATCACAATATAGCATAGAGGAAGCATAATTTAGGGGATCGGGGCTAAAATACTCAAAACGACCGGCCGAGTCGTTACAACATGCATACTTTGACTATTTTATCACGTACCTGTACCAGTAGACTGTTGGTAAGGGGGGGCTTGGCCTGACCTCAGAAAATAAACTTGTTTGTTCTGATAAGTTGGTTCCAAAAGAAATTTGATCATTATAGTGAAGTGATGTTATAAAGGATAGTTGTTGTAAAAAGGTATGATTGTATCAATGTTTTTAGCTTACCAAAAAAGAAAAGAAAAAAAGAAAAATTGTCTTGTCGTATCTAATCGTTTTTCTTCAAGATATGCATTTTGGACGTCCTTATCCAGTAGATGCAACATTATTCGGGAATAAAATATATTTTACTAGGTTTAACAACGAGGTAAAAAAAAAAGAGAAATAGCTAAAAAAAAAAAAAAAGTGACCTAGTTTTGCATACTTAAGTTGTAGAGTTCAACTTGAACACAAACACCCTATTCAGATATTATATATATACTCCATTTAATTCTTTGATTTTAGCTTAAGTTGGTGATTATAAATTTTTAAGTTTGGTTTTCAAAAAAATGAAGAGTGTACCAGAAACTCATTACAATAATAGCCACGTTTGGATTTTAAGGGAAGAAGAAGCTAAGGCCTCCACTAGTGTTAGTTGTATGTGTTGCAAATTTGTTCTTTATTTACTAGGAATTCTTGCCCTTCTCTTTATATGTTGGCTTCTTGTTGAAACTCATTTTGAAGATGTATCCGATAAAGCTTCTATGCCCAAATTTTCAATTGAATCAATTACTTCTTCTAATATTGATATTACCTCATTGCCTGATTCATCATCCCAAATTTCTGCTCAAAATTTGACGATCAATTTCGTCGTCGAAAATCATGCTCCTCGTCCAGCCACGTATAATAATGCGGTCGTCTCAATTTTGTACAAGGAAAATGTTATTTGGTCGAATATGTTAGGTCTTTATTGGCAAGAGAAAGGAGAGCGTACATCAGTACAAGTGTCATTTGGTAATTTTCCCGTCCAGATGAGGAATGCTAATGTTGCTAATGCAATTAATAAGGAAAATAGAGAAAATGGATATGGATTTTTTACCGTGGATGTAATGGGATGTTTTGATATGGGCAAATATGGTCCAATGAGATTGCAAGTTTATTGTGGAGATGTGAAGCTTCAATTTTCATCACCTACACATGAGAAAATGTTCTGTGCAATTGTGGATATCTGATTTGGAATACTTTGGAATCTCTTGATCTCCTTTTGTTTTTTTGCCATGATTAATGTATTTTTATGATTTTTGCAATCATCTAGAGTCTATTCTTATGGAAATAAAATTTTGTTTATAATTGTTTAAGTAAGGTCACAAAAATATTATTTGTATAATATATGCATAATTTATGTATTATATGTGTATAATTATATTCAATGTATAATCGATATATATTGATAGAAAAGCAAATAATAAATATGGCCAGCTATTTGTGTAAAAAGACAAACAACTATAGTCAAGTTAGCGAAAGAACAACTTCACAAACAAGCAAGTGTTACGAAAATAATAAGCATTCTCATTTAAGATCCTTGGAAAAAAATATTTTCTTCCAACTGCAATCTCAATTCATATTATTATAAGATTTAAATAGAACAAAGTTCAAGAGAATTATATAAATTACTCTAAAATTCATAAATTAAACTCCTTAAATTAATGAAAAGCCAATATATATTAAAACAAATCTGATCTGGCGTATGTACGTGTGGAGAACTCCATGTTTCTGTACTCAACGTTAGTACCATCACGATTTTCGACAATAAAATCGATAGTCAAGTTTTGAGCAGAAAGAGATGAAGGCAATGAGGAAATGTCAATATTAGAAGCCGTAATTGCTTCAATAGAAAATTTGGGTAAAGAAGCTCTATAGGATTTACCTTCCAAAAATATTATAAGAGGAAGAAAACATATAAAGAGAAAGATAAAGAGTATTGGTGAAATCTGAAGAAGTTCATTAAAGTCACAACAAGATTTTTCTTTATTGTAAGAATTTATAGTGTTGAAATTTAATTCTCAGAATTGCTGTTTAATTTGTTGATGAGGAAAATATCAAGATATAGTCACTTAAATAAAGGGCAAGTTCCTTTGGAGAGGAAGTGATCAAAGCAATCCCTAAAATAAAGGGTCAAGTTTCCTTTAATCCCTCAATATTTTTGTTTTCTATTGGTTGTCTGGCCCCGCTTTAGGACTCGACTAATCTGAATTTATGCCGAGAAATCATAATATTATTTTTGAGGGCAAAGCGCTATCTATAAAGGCAACTCCGTGTATTTACACTTTCACAAGCCTTGAACTAGAGACCTCAGTTTACTGATTCTAATCCCTAGTTCTAATATATATTGTATATACTGTATAAAATTGGGCATTAATGTATTTTTTTCGGTCATCTAGATACTATTCATATATCTGACTCCAACTTATTTAGGATTGAGGCGTAGATATTGTGTTGTGAAAGTCTAGATACTATTCTAATGTAAATAGAATAGGAATTCCATTTTACTATTGTATTATTAGTTGGCCATTAAAAAGTATAAAGAGCAACATTTGTTAAATATATCTGACATGTTAAGTAGCAATTAATTGATAATATTCCCCTGATATTGTTAATTACTCCCACCGTCTTGTTTTTCTGATACAGTTTATTTAATAAAAAGGTAATAAACTTCCTTTCATGTATTAAGATAATTGAAATGAAAATGTTAAAATAATTCTAAGCTCCGGAGAAATATCCAAAATTTAAATTTAGATGGTTAAATGATTTTTTTGAACTTCCGAAAAATTTATCAAATAAGGAGTCGTAAGGAGAACGAGTTCCTTCGTATTTGGTATCTATATTTTGGTTCTAGGATATTTTCTACTTTATTTATAACTTCTTCTTTTTTTAGTAAGTTCGGGAGCGAAGGTGCTCTACTTTTGCAAACTTAAACAACAAACCTGTGACATAATTATTTTTACGATGGTAGTATCTTGATTAGTAGTTTGCGTATATCTCTAATTATTTTACCAATACTTGCTACCTAACTATTTTACCAGTACTTGCTACCTAACTCCTATCAGCATAGGTATTGGCTAATTCTGTCCACCAACACTTATGATGCAGATGCAATAGATGAGAAACGTAATTTAGCTAAATCACTCCATTCATATGCCAAACAACACGGGGAAAGCTTTTTTATTTTCTTGGTTTAACCATCTGTTCATTATCTAAAACCTACTAATCCGATTACTTCAAATTTGCGACTCATAAGGCCTATTTAAAGGGAAGATGCTCCCTATCAAAAATTTCTAGCTAAGGTAGAGCGATCACATTGATCCCACAACATTTACATAGGCAAGTTAGCAAAAACAACTATACAAGAGCAAGTTCTGTGAAAATAATAAGCATTCTCATATTAAAATCCTAGGAAGAAATTAAAAGTAGTTTCCAACTGCAATATAATCTCTATTCATATTCTCAAAAGATGTCTTATTATTAATTATAGGATTTAAATCTAGAGAACATGAACATATAGCATCTAGTGAAAAATAAGGGTAACATGCAAGCAGTGGCGGATCTAGAGTATAGTATATGGGTTCCCGGTACGTCAGTAACTTTTGCATAAACCCAGTATTTTTAATTAAAAAATGCACTAAATATCTATAAATATTTAACTGTGAACCCAGTTATTATTATATACTTTATTAATTTGATATTACTACAGGAACTCATAAACTTTAAATTCTGGACCCGACTCTGCTAACAAGATCAAGTGTAATGTATTTTGTTGGAGCATCTTGATAGTAGGCTATATTTATGCAATTTAGACACTATTTATACACTAATTTAGCTGCACTTTATTGATATTTGGATGCTAAAACATAACAAAATACTCTAATTAAGAATTGTATATTTTGCAGGAGCCATTCTGAGCTAGGAGGAAGCTAAAGAGTATTTTGGAGTCAATATGGAGTGTGGAAGGCTAATAGAAGGTTAGCCCGGTCGAAAAGGAGCGAGAAACGCAAGCGGGGAGGTCCCCTCCAGGTGCGCGGTCGCGGAGTTGACCGCGAATTGGACCACGCACTGGAGGCAGAACACTGGCTGAAATCCGCAGCCGCGGACGGAGGCCAACAACTCAGGGGCAATTATGTAATTTTTAAGGCAACTAACCTAAACCTATATGAAGCCCAATTCGCCCAAAAGAGAAAGAGAGCTATTTTTAGGAGATTTTGAAGGCAAGAACAACAGAGAGAAGACAAAGAATTTCCTAAGAGTTTTCATCTTCTTCTTCTTACTTACATTGTTGATTATGAATTGTTATAGTGAATTTTTATCCATTAGTATGAGTAGCTAAACCCATCATCTAGGATTGATAGAACCAATTATTGGATGAAGTTTTGACTATGTTTAGATATAATTGAGTCGTTCTTATTCTATGATTGTTTAACTTGTGTTGTGTTTTGATTAATTGAAAGGGCCCTTGATTAATCGTGTCTAGTTACCTTGTGTTGCTTGAGAAAGAACACTTGGTTAGATTGTTGTTGAACAATACCACTTTCGGGTAAGTTAAGAGATTAATTACTTGAATTTAAAAGCGGGGTTAGAGATAACGAAGCTTTGGTGGGATAATTCCTAGTTGCATAAATTGTTAACTAGAGTAGTTTGAGAGAATGCTTCTAGTAAATTATCGTAATTGATCGAGAGTTAATTACGGTAGCCCATAACTCATAATCCCCATAGAGTATTACGGCGAGATTATAGCTAATGTGTCAGGAATTAGTCCGGCAATTGGGAAAATCAATAGCCCTAGATCCTTTTACCCTTGAATTCAACCTTATTCTTCATTATTGCTAATTTTGTTATTATTTTTCATTAGATAAATAAATTCCACTTATGCTATATTAAAAATCTTGTATCCGGAAATTATTTGAGCTTATCATTAGCATTGTTAAAAGTTATAGTAAATAGGTTAGTTCCATGTGGGATTCGACTCCGGACTTGAACCGTATTATATTTACAGCGACTGTTTAGTCTTTTTTACAAGGCATAGTTTGGTGTGATTTAATTTTGGTGTCGTTGCCGAGGAACTAACGGTGTTATTTAATCCAACTTAGAAGTATTGCTAGGTTTCTTAGTTTAGATCAATTTCCTACGGTGTTAAAAATTTTCCATTGAAATTCTCGCGTTTGAACTCTTCTGTGACTCAGGTGTATGCCTAGAAATTCTTTGAGGACTGGTGAACTTTTGAAGTACTCTTAGACCCCGAGAAAGCATTCAGGGCATTGAATCGGGCCAATAAGAAGAACAAACAGTTAAAACAAAAAGGCCAACTCGAAAGTGAAATGAACAACGTGGACGACGTCAACGTAAACAATCGGAATGATCGTCTTGACCCAAACAATGGAGTGGTGGCACCTCTTGTGTCGGAAGTTGCTCTTTATCATTGGGCACAACCAACTGCTGATAAACTGGCCACTGCCATTGTTGTTCCTCAGATACAAGTTGAGACATTCTAGATTAACATGATGCACTTGTTTCAGAATAAGGGAATGTTCTCCGGGTCATACATCGAAGACCCACAACAACGTCTGAAGAACTTCCTATCAATTTGTGTGACTCAAAGACAGTCGAATGTGACTCCGGAAGCAATTAAGCTATTATTGTTCCCATTCTCAGTGACTGGAGAGGCTCAAACTTGGTTGAATTCTTAAACAAGTTTTACCCTCCCAACAAGACTGTAAGGCAAATTGATGAGATATTACAGTTCAGGCAGAAACCGATTGAAACCTTGCAAGAAACCTGGGAGAGGTTTAAGGGTATGTTAGTGAAATGTTCACACCATGGCATTCCAGATCAGATGCTGGGACAAATATTCTACATGGGTTTGGCAGACAGTTTGAAGGCCAATATAGATGTTTCGGCTGGGGGTGCATTTTTGAGCAAAACGTTCAAAGAGTGCAAGATTCTTCTCGACAAGATGCTCACAATTCAGGCTAGATGACTAGAGGTACGACACTTACACCAATAGTGCATTCTATTCTATTTTATAACCCTAAAACGTCTAAAAATGAGGAACAGTCATGGCGAAGCGATGACTGTTATTTATTAGGTCGTTTTTATGGGTCCGAGTGTCAGGACCCGAAATTTCTAACCTCGGGACCGTAATGATGTCTAACATCCACTTGTTAGGCAAGTCGACATTAATAAAGAAATTAACCATTTTTTTGCAATTAACTCAAGTAATGACAATAAACGAGAAATAAACTTCAAATCTAACACAGTGCTAAGATAAACAACGTGATACTAAATACTCCCAGAAAGTCGGAGTCACGAGTACACGAGCAACTAGAAGTCAACAAACATAGTCTGAAGTAAATACAATTGTTCGAAAGAGATAAACAGTAAAAGTAGGGAATGGAATGGGACTTCAAGGTATGCGAACGCCAACAGATCTATCTCGAGTCTCCGCATGAAAGTGATCCGAGCCGACACACCTTTAAGCACCGTCGGGACCGATACCAGTATCTGCACAAGAAGTGCAGAAGTACAATATGAGTACAACCGGCCCAATGTACTCCGTAAGTATCGAGCCTAACCTCGATGAGGTAGTGACGAGTCTATGACAAGACACCTACATAAGAACCCTGTACAAATATATATAAAGCAACAAAATAACATGAAGAACGATAAAATATTAACTGGGAGGGGACATGCGAAAGGGGAGAATATCATAAAAATGGCAAGTACGATATCCCGAAATAACATCTTCCGAATTAATCAACAATACAACCAAGTAAATCACCAAAACCAAAAATCAGATAAAGCAATAATATGAAAATGAATGGCACGACATCACCCTTCGTGCTTTTACTCTCGCCCTCACCATGTAATATCATGAATATAATGGTACGACATCACTTTTCGTGTTTTTACTCACCGGTACGGCATCACCATTCGTGATTTTATTCTCAAATCTCTCAATAAATGATAATGAATTCAAATAAGACACGACAACACCCTTCGTGCCTCTCTCTATTCCTCATCAAGCAACAATACAAATCTGAATAATAAAAATCAGGGCAGGAAACAAATTTCACTTCAAACATGGTGTCACAATATCAAACTCAACTTTCAAAATATATAACATCTTTGAAATAAGTAATAAATACGAAGTAAATAATTTAAAGAAGTAATAATCTAACCTATGCAAAGATAACATGATTAACAAAATGATTTAATACAAAGAAAAAAAATTCACCTGCATGCTTTAACCCAATGACAACGCTTAGATACTCGTCACCTCACAGATACGTTGTCCCCACACATAAAATACGTAGCAAATAGACCAGCACGTCTTAATCCCTCAAGTCAAGGTTAACCACGACACTTATCTCGCTCAAAAATCAAATCAGTGCTCAACCGCGATTTTTTCTCAAGAATTAGCCTCCAAACCAATCAAATTTAATCAAATATAGTTCAAATAATTCAAAATAAGCTTTAGAAACTACCCACAAGTGAAATAAATTCGATCTTTAATATTTTTGAAAAAAGTCATCAAAAGTCAACTCCGGACTCGCTTTGTCAAAATTCGAGATTTGGACCAAAAAAAATTACCCATTCACCCCCGAGTCAGGTTATGTGATTAGTTTCGAAATCCGATTTCAATTTGAGTTCTAAATCTCAATTTTTCAAAATTCCCAATTTCTACCTAAATCCTAGTTTCTACCATGAAAAAGCATAGATTTTGGTTAAAATCAATGGATATTTATGAAAATATAAGGAAACAATTTAAAATCTACTAACCTATGAAGTTGGAGTGAAAAACCTCTTCAAAATTGCCTCTAGGTCGAGCTTAATCTTGAAAATGGTAAAAAATGGGACGAATCCCGATTTTGGACTATTTTAAATCACTGGCGTCACATCTTCTTCGCGAGACCTAACGCGATCGCGAAGCATAGGGGCCCAATTGGCACTCGCATTCGCGATGGCCTCTCCCCCCTGGCCTTCGCATTCACGAGCCTAGGCTCGCGTTCACGTAGAATATCAGACAACTCTCTTTCCAGACCCCATAGCCCTATGCATTCGCGAGTAAACGGTCGCGTTCTCGAAGGGTAATCCCCAAGTACTTCGCGTTCACGACCATTTCCTCGCGTTCGCAAAGAACAATTTCCGCTCCAGCCCAGATTCCCCTCCGCGATCGCGAAGCACATTTCACTAGACATCAACAACAACCAAAACCAAAAACTTTTCAAGTTCAAAATGGTCTGTAGCCTATTCAAAACTCACCTGAGCCGATCGGGCTCCAAATCAAGCATGCACACAAGTGTAAGAACATCATATGAACTCGCCCGCACGATCAAAATATCAAAATAACACCTAGAAATAATAATCGGACATCAAAATATATGAAATTTTTGAAGAAACTCAAGAACTTGCAAATTCTCAATCGAGCGTCTGAATCTTATCAAATCAACTCCGTTTTGCACCAGTTTTAAATAGTAAAATGAACCAAGTTCCCGAACTGAAATCTGAACCCGGTAGCAATATATTTAAACCTTCAAATTATTAGTTTTCAACAAATCAAGTTAGGGACTTCCGAATTCAATTCTTGGCATATGCTCATGTCCAAAATCACGATACAGACCCACTCGGATCGTCAAGATACTGATCCGGGGTCGTTTGCATAAAATATTGACCGTAGTCAACTCTAATCATTTTAAAGCTAAAATTCATGTTTTTTCAAATTTTCACATAAAATCTTTCCAGAAAAAGACACGGGTTGCGCACGTAAATCGAGAAATACTAAACGGATCTAATCAAGGTCTTGAAATGCAAAAATAAAGGCTAGAACTCAAATTGACATATTAGGCCAACACATTCTCCATCTCTAAAACAAACTTTCGTCCTTGAACAGACATAGAAAGGTACTCGGACTGGTGAAAAGGTGGGGGGTATCTACTTCGTATATCGGACTCGGACTCCCACGTAGCTGCCTCGACTGGCTGACCTCTTCACTACACTCTAACAGAAGAAAAATTCTTAGACCTCAACTTTCAGACATGTCGTGCGTGAATGGCCATCAACTCCTCCTCGTAAGTCAAATCCTTGTCCAATTGGACTGAACTGAAATATAATACATGGGACGGATCACCGTGATACTTTCGGAGCATGAAAATATAGAACATCGAGTGAACTGCTGATAAGCTAGGTGGAAATGCAAGCTTGTAGGACACCTCACCAACTGTCTCAGGGATCTCAAAGGGTCTGATATACCTATGGCTCAACTTGTCCTTCTTTCCGAACCTCATCACACCCTTCATGGGTGAAACTTGAAGTAAAACCCTCTCTTCAACCATGAATGCAACATCACAAACTCTCCGATCGACATAACTCTGCTGCCTAGACTGTGATGTATGAAGCTGATCCTAAATCATCTTGACCTTTTCCAAGGTATCCCAAACCAAATCAGTACCTAATAACCGAGCCTCTCCCGGCTCAAACCAACCAACTGGAGAACGACACCCCCCATATAAGGCTTCATAAGGAGCCATCTGAATACTCGCTTGGTAGTTGTTGTAGGAAAACTCTTCAAGCGGCAAAAATGGATCCCAAGAACCCCCAAAATCCATAACACAGGCATGGAGCATATCCTCAAATATATGAATGGTGCGCTCAGACTGCCCGTCCGTCTAGGGGTGAAATGATATACTCAACTCAACTCGTGTGCCTAACTTACGTTATAAGGAACTCTAGAAGTGCGATGTGAACTACGTTCCCCGATCAGAAATGTGAGACCCCAGGTGTTTCCCTCTTCTCTTATGTAATATACGTAACGTGACGTGGTTATATTAGGTATATATGATTGGGTATAGCACATTGGGAGAATAAGACTAAAAATGTGTGGTAATATCAAGGAACTAAACTAAAGCTTTAAGTCAAAGGAATCCCTTAAACAAAGGTTCATGGTTAAAGAAATGGCTCGGGTAGCACCCCGCACGTTCGGAAGGTTTAAGTTAACTTGCACCTGTGGGATAAGACTAAGAGTGTATAATATGCTAAGAATAATGTGTTATGAGGTATTATAATATCACACTGGTCACATGTTAAGTTTTGGAGTCAAGCAAGTTGCGAAATAAAGGTCGGCAAAAGTTATCGTAAATTTCTCTAATAAAGTTTCTAAACTTTGGGTCAAATGTATCAGATTATTTTTCCTAATATATAAAGAGTTATCGGACCCACAACCTACCAAATCGAAGGTCTACGAGTCTAGTTTGCAACCAAAGAAATCTCACATCAAACCGACATTGGAGTAAAAGGTTAGGACTGTTTTACCACGGACTGTCCGGGCTGAAATCGGGTCGCGAACCGGGTCGGGTCAAACAAGTGGTATAAGTCGGAAAATCCGACTTTTAAGACCCCAAAATATTTCATCTTCGTCCCAAAACAGTGAGAAAGCTTAAGAGAGGGTTTCATGGTGTTCTTGAGTGATTAAGGTGTGTTTGTAACGATTTCTATCATTAAAGTTTGCCCCCGTGCCTAGAAGCGCAATCTCTAAACTTTGCAATCGTTTTCCCCTTCTATTAGATGTGTTTGGAGCTATTTTTGGAAGATAGGAAATTGTTGTTCTTGCTGGTTCTTCAGGATTTATACTTGGTTTGCCAAGGTAATCATCTTGGGATTATTTTATGATCGTTTTTACAAAGTTCTACGGGCGTTTCGTCAAGTTAGGGTCATATGGCAAATCTGTAGATTTAAACTCATTTATGAACTGTTTATAGGTGCGTATAAGCTGCATATATATATAGTGGTTTCGAAGCTTAGAACGTAAGGAACAACTTTCGTGAAGGAACTACAGGCATTCAGACGTTCATTGGAGAGGTATGTTAAGGCTAAGCTTTCTCCTTCCTTTTAGCACGAATTTTGGGAAATTCCTAAGACGCCAAATGTGATATTTTACTATTCTGCTGCTAGAAAGACCTTCTGTGAAAGGCATTGGTATCGCAGCTGAAGTATTTTCATGATGCTATTAGGTTGATATTCCACTCGTTCGATTAAAAAGGGTATTCGACATCTATATATGTCATTTTGTCGGCTTTCTTAAATATATGTCCATATATATGAATTCTTATTCGTCTTTGGGTTGTATGACTTAAAAAATAAAGGCATTTAGTATTTGCGATCAGTCCTTCTTCCTTGTTAAAGTGTATTTTAAAATCTCTAAAGTGACACGTCGATTTCAAAATTTTCAAATATAATATTTATATTTAAACTACTAAAACATTTGATTTTTTTAAAAATACTTTCTTTTACTAATTATCAAGAAATCAGGTATAAGGACTAAGTGAAGCACCTTAAGCTTTTTATGAACATATTCAGAGTTAAGTTATCTTTCTAAAAGTCGAGTTAAGTTTTCAAACTTATTAAAAAAGATATGAGGTTCCACGAGACATTTGCATGCGATACGAAGGTGATTATGAGATTATGAGAATAAGAGTACCAATGAGCCAAGGTTGGCTAAGTTCTTGTTATGGCCTATTATGTGCATTCAAAGTTCATATCATACATGACATATTATGCATGGACTTCGAGCTATAATCGGAGGTAAGGGGCCTATTTTCCCGAAAGACTATATATATTGTACAGATGGCCACAGGTTGGCAATATGATACCGGTTAGCTACCGGGAGAGACCGCCATTGCTAGCATTTGGTTGGGTATGTCATGCATTTACATCAATATATATGTATTCACGACATACGATTACACGAGCATACCATGCATATTTTATTACTATGAGGTCGGATGTCGGCCATGGAGGCTATCAGAGTTTCAGTGTCAGGTGGTATCTTTATTACCTTTTTACATCAGCTATGTATGATTCTACTTTCTGCCTTACATACCAGTACATTTTTATTCGTGCTGATGTCCCGTTGCCTGGGGACACTGCATTTTTGTTACGTGCGTGCAGGTCCAGGTAGGGACTCTGATCGACCCCTCCGCTGGGATTTCGGGGTTCTGCTGTGAGTTGGTAAGCTTCACCTCTTCCTGGAGCTTTCATAGGATGGTTAGTTTTGTTGTACAATTTGGGTATAGTTGGGGCCTTATCCCGACAGTGCTTATGACACTCTTAGAGGCTATTGTGGACACAATATTCTGGGTTTCTTTTTTTGCTGCTTTCAGTCTCCAGCCCATAGGCTTGGCATGTATATATAGGTGTGTAGGCATGTATGTCTTCAGTCACGGCCTCGTCGGCCAGCTAGTATTTTATTATTTTGGCTTGTCTACCTATGTTTATATATCTTATTGTTATTCATGTCATAACCTTATGGTCCAGGCTTAGTATTTCAGATGTTGTGTTGCCCGATCTGTTGGGCCCCCAGTCTAGTTAGCTAGTATGTTTAGTGGCTAACTCGATCGAATACAGTATCGAGTGCCAGTCGTGCCTCCCCTAGTTTGGGGCATGACAAGAAATAATGGACACCAGTACACCGTGAAGACGAATAATCTCATGGATATAGATCTAAGCTTGTCGCTCTGAAAAATAAGTAGCTGCCACCGGAATGAAATGTGTCGACTTGGTCAACTTATCTACAATTATCCATATTGCGTCAAATTTCTTCAAAGTCTGTGGGAGCCAACAACTAAATCCATGGTAATACGCTCCTACTTTCACTCGAGATTCTCAAGTCTCTAAAGCAAACCGTTAGGCCTCTGATGCTCGTACTTCACCTGCTGGTAATTCAAACACTGAGCCATATACAACAACTATATATTTCTTCATTCTTATCCACCAATAATGCTGCCTCAAATCCTGATACATCTTGGTTGCACCTGGATGAATGTAATACAGTGAACTGTGGGCCTCCTCAAGAATCAACTCACGAAGCCTATCCACATTGGGCACACAAATATGACCCTACATCCACAACACTCCATTATCTCCAATAGAAACATTCCTGGCATCATTGTGCTGCATCGTGTCCTTAAGGACAAGCAAATGTGGGTCGTTATACTGACGCTCTCTGATGTGCTCATAAAAAGAAGACCGAGAGACCTTGAAGCAAAAACCCGACTAGGCTCCGAAACATCTACCCTGTCATGGGCTGCTTTCCATCATCGACCCATGACCCCTTGGACGCGCCCAGTGGCGTCCCGGCAAGCCTCCCAACGCCTAGCGCCACGGTCGGCCCCGTGGTCTCGGCAGCGCCAAGTGACAAGCGAGCATGTGCCTCTGTCGCCCCACCGATAATCAATGCCAGCGCCCAGTGGCTGGCCAATGCCATCAGTACCGCGCGCGCCGACAATGCCGCGCGCGCCCACAGCAATGCGCGCGTAGACCCTGCTGCTCAAGACAAAGTTGCTGCCATCGGACTTGCTTCCATACAAGACTAAGTCCTTTTCATTGTAATTATAGAGTAGTTTTACTTTATTCATTTTCAGTGTGCTTCTACAACTTTCTTAGGTCAGCTCAGCTCATGTAACTTTGGTTTATTTTTTTTAAGCATTATTAAGGGGGACCAAAGCATTCAAACATTCAAGCATTCAAACAATTCTCTGTACTGGTGTCTCTCCCTCCCCCCCCCCCCCCGGACACCGCATTGCATCTTGTAATAGCTTTCATCATCAGTTGCTCATTTTCCGATGCTCAATTGCTCACGACATCGGTTTTCCCGTACGGCACTGACAATCTAGTCTAGCGTACGGCGAGGACCTCAGTTGGCGCATAGCAACCGCACTGACATCGGTTGCTTAGCCTTACGTCGCCCTTCAAGAAACTTCAGGGAGGCATCGCGTAACAGTTGGTATCAGAGCATAGGCTCGACATCGGACGAGGGAACTCATTGGCATCATCATCACCATTTCTGACTATGGTGAATCATGGGGATCACATCACGACCCTAGAAGAGACGGTTGACGCATTACGGCCCATCGTACATACGTTGCCTGATCTAAAAACCAGCCTAGTGCAAAGGTTGGACGACCTGGATCGCAGAATGCGGCAGGCCGAAAATGACATAGCAAACATCAGTCAAGACTCTGAGGAAGACCGGCAAACGGCTGCCGTCGAGGCAACCAAAATTCATGGCCAATTCGAGGACCTCCAACAGGAGCGTGCCGAGGATTTAGCCCATCGGGAACTAGAGGCAGACAGATTGACCGTCATGCAGCAAACCATAGACAACTTGACAGGCCAGCTCAATGTTGTCAATGCTGCCCTTCAAAGCCTGCTCAAAGGAGGCGAAAACTACATCAGGGGTGCCATGAACATTGCCCACATGCCACAAAAGCTGAAAATTTCGGAGCCCAAGCCATACACTGGAGCCCGGGATGCTAAAGAAGTGGAAAACTTCATCTTCGACATCGAACAATACTTCGATGTCGTTGGACAGTTAGAGGAATCCAAGAAGGTAGCAACTGCTGCCATGTATCTTCAAGGCGATGCAAAACTTTGGTGGCGAGTCAAATACGAAGCCATCAGGGCCGGTGAAGATACTCTCCAGACATGGACAGAACTGAAGGCCGCCATACGCCTACAGTTCTTCTTTGAAAATGTGGAATACAATGCACGAAGAAAGTTGCGTGAACTCCGCCACACCAGGTCGGTGCGGGACTACGTGCGTGAATTTTCCGCACTCATGCTAAACATACGGGATATGGGGGACAAAGATAAACTGTTCGCATTCGTAGAAGGTTTGAAACCTCATGCTCATATGGAACTGCAAAGACAATGGGTAGATACCCTACCCAAGGCCATTCAAGCTGCTGAGTGCCTTGGGGATTATCAGTTGGAAACTCATAAGGATAGGCCCCAGTCGCCTGTCCCAGCGGGATACAACGGGAGCCAACCTAGCAACGGTGGCCCCAACAGAAACGGAGGAGATCGAGGTACATCCAAATCCAAGACTCCTTCCTCAAGCAGTAACACTACTGCATCAGTCAACAATAATCAGGAGAGGAAGCCCCCATCAGAATGCCGTCATTGCGCCGGGGAACATTGGAACAATTAATGCCCCAATACACAAATCAATGCTCAACAAACTGTTGACGATGATGAGTCAGATACCGACGACTCAGACGGCGCCGATCAAGTAGGTGCCTTCAACGCATTTGTCGGCTCCATTCATGATACCTTGGCGGGAACCAGTGTTGGCAACCCCAAGAAGAAGGCATTCCCAATCGACAAGAAAGGGAAAGGAAAGGCGGACGAGAGGCCTCCCACATCACAAAAGAGGACCTTAATATTCGTTGACATGAAAGTAAACGGCAGACCTATTCGGGCATTGATAGACACGGGTGCTAGCCACAACTACCTGGCCTCAACTCAGGTGCAACACCTCGGTCTAGCAGTGCAAAAATGCAAGGGTCATGTAAAGGCTATCAACTCTCCATCTCAGCAAGTGAGTGGAAATGCCAAAGAAGTGCCAATCCAGCTTGGCCCATACAAGGGAATATTCGACCTACGCATAGCTATCATCGATGACTTCGAACTGATAGTGGGATTAGAATTCCTCAGGCAGACCAACACCATCCCGGTACCATATGCCAACATGCTCCTAATGATGGGAGACAACGGGGCCAAACCCCACACCATACCGTGCATATCCAAGAAGATGGCCGCTGGAAACATCACGGCCATGCAGTTTAAGGAGGGAACCAACAGACCTGAGCCCACGGTTCCGGCTGCCCTCAACATCATCAAACAGGCATCACATCATCGGCGTCCAACAGCTCATGGCGTCCCTCATCATGTGAAGACTTGTCAAGCAATCCAAAAGGACAAGTCAGATCACTCAGCATAAGCGGGACTCTTGGAGCCGCTACCTGTCCCACAGAGACCTTGGGAAAGCATTTCCCTGAATTTCATCACAGGATTACCCAAGGTCAGAAATCATGCAACCATCATGGTGGTAGTAGACCAATTTTCCAAGTATGCTACCTTCATCGCAGCCCCACAAAACATATCAGCAGAAGATACAGCTCGACTCTTCTTCTCTCATGTTGTCAAACATTGGGGTATGCCCAGCAACATCATTAGTGACTGCGACCCACGCTTCACTAGCAAGTTTTGGACCCAACTCTTCAGTTGCCTCGGATCCAAATTGAGTTACAACTCAAACCATCATCATCAGCAAACATGTGATCAAACAGACCGGTTCAACAACATGCTGGAGGAATATCTCCGCCAATTTGCAACCGGGTCACAAACACATTGGGTGAAGCTTCTGGATGCTGCTCAGCTGTGTTTCAATTCACAAAAGTGCGCCCATACAAACAAAAGTGCTTTTGAAATTGTTTCCGGACAACAACCGCTACTCCCACATAATGTGAATGCACCAAACATACCATCATCTCATCGAGCTGCCAGTTTCTCGACAGAATGGAAACAAACTTTGAAGATAGTGCGGAGCTATCTTGTCAGTGCCCAAGACAGGGCAACGAGGCATGCCGAACAAAATCGTCGCTTTGCCCAACATCAAGCAGGGGACAAAGTGATGGTAAGAACCCCGAGGCGGAACTTGTTTGCAAAGAGGACCCAAGATCCTCGCCTATTGCCAAGCTACATCGGGCCTTTTTCCATTGAAAGGCGCATCGAGAAATCCACATACCAGCTGAACACACCGGCCTGGTGGAAAATCCATCCAGTCTTCCATGTCAGCCGCCTCAGGCCATTTCAGAAATGCATGGAAGATCATTCAGAAAGACATCTCATAGCACCGATTGGAACAGACCTCCCAGCCATCAAGAGCCTGACCAATCATCATCATCCTGCAGGTAAGGCTCTGAGGACGTCGCCAACTCAGGTGGGGGAGAATGTCATGGGCTTCTTTCCATCATCGACCCATGACCCCTTGGACGCGCCCCGTGGTGTCCCGGCAAGCCTCCCAACGCCTAGTGCCACAGTCGGCCCCGTGGTCTCGGCAGCGCCAAGTGACAAGCGAGCATGCGCCTCTGTCGCCCCACCGATAATCAATGCCAGCGCCCAGTGGCTGGCCAATGCCATCAGTGCCGCGCGCACCGACAATGCCGCGCGCCCAAATCATCATGTTGCCATCAGCGCCGCACACCCAGACAGTGCCCCGCGTGCAGACCCAATGCCAAGCGCCAGCGCCCAGCCGCTGGCAGATCGAAATAGTGCCGCGCGCGCCCACAACAATGCGCGCGTAGACCCTGCTACTCAAGACAAAGTTGCTGCCATCGGACTTGCTTCCATAGAAGACTAAGTCCTTTTCATTATAATTATAGAGTAGTTTTACTTCATTCATTTTCAGTGTGCTTCTACAGCTTTCTTAGGTCAACTCATGTAACTTTGGTTTATTATTTTTAAGCATTATTAAGGGGGACCAAAGCATTCAAACAATTCTCTGTACTGCTGTCTCTCCCCCTCTCCCCCCCGACACCGCATAGCATCTTGTAATAGCTTTCATCATCATCATCAATACAATCATCAGCTTTCATCATCAGTTGCTCATTTTCCGCTGCTCAATTGCTCACGACATTGGTTTTCCCGTACGGCACTGACAATCTAGTCTAGCGTACGGCGAGGACCTCAGTTGGCGCATAGCAACCGCACTGACATCAGTTGCTTAGCCTTACGTCGCCCTTCAAGAAACTTCAGGGAGGCGCCGCGTAACAACCCTCACAAACTGAGTGGTCAAGTCCTGAACATCTTATGCTAGCGGTCTCTTACCAACTGGAATATATTCAAGGCTACCCATACTCACAACCTTTTTACTCAAGGCATCGGCCACCATATTGGCCTTCCCGGGATGATACAAAATGGTAATAGCATAGTATTTTAATAGCTCTAACCACCTTTGTTGCCTCAAATTTTAGATACTTTTGCTTAAACAAATACTGTAGACTCCGATGATGTGTAAATATCTCACACGACAGACGACACGTCATAGAGGTAATGCCTCCAAACCTTCAACTGCAGACACGCGTATGCAATCACCCTACCATCCCACATCAATACTACACCAAGCCCAATATGTGGTGCATCACAATATACAGTGTAAGATCTTGAACCTGTAGGCAACACCAACACTGGGGCTGTAGTCAAAGTAGTCTTGAGCTTCTGAAATCTCAACTCATACTCATTAGACCACCTGAATGGGGCACCTTTCTGGGTCAATCTAGTTAATGGGGCTGCGATGAATGAAAATCACTCCACGAACCAGCGATAATAACCCGCCAAACCTAGGAAGCTCTGAATCTCTATAGCTGAAGTAGGTCTAGGCCAGTTTTGAACTGCCTCAAACTTCTTAGGATCCACTTTAATTCCTTCGCCAAATACAACATGCCCCCAAAAGGCAACCGAGTCCAACCAAAACTCATACTTTGAAAACTTAGCATATAACTGATTATCTTTCAGATTATGAAGTACAATCCGAAGATGTTGATCATGCTCCTCTAGATTATGGGAGTAGATCAAAATATCATCAATGAAGACGATCACAAAATAATCCAAATAGGTCTTAAATACCTGATTCATCAAATCCATAAATGTTGTTGCGTCATTTGTCAAACCAAATGACATGACTAGGAACTCATAATGCCCATACTGAGTTCGAAAAGCTATCTTAGGGACATCTAATTCCCTAATCTTCAACTGATGATAGCCAGATCTTAAATCAATCTTTGAAAACAAAGTAATCAATCCTCGGCAATAGATACTTATTTTTTATAATGACTTTGTTCAACTGCCGATAATCAATACACATCCTCATCGTACCATCCTTCTTCTTCACGAACAACATTGGTGCACCCTAGGGCGAGACACTAGGTCTAATGAATCTTTATCAAGCAAATCCTGCAATTTCTCATTCAGTCCTTCAACTCAGGTGTGGTCATACGGTATGGTAGAATAGAAATGGGTTGAGTGCTCAGAGCCAAGTCAATACAGAAGTCGATATCTCTATCTGGTGGCATCCCCATCAAATCTATAGGAAACACCTCTGGAAACTCACACACAACTAGTACTAAATCCATGGAAGGAACCTCTGTGCTAGGATCACGGATATAGGCCAAATATGCTAGACATCCCTTCTCGACCATACGCCGATCCTTCACATAAAAAATAACCTTGCTAGTAAAATGGATAGGAGTCCCCCTCCACTATAATAGAGGCAACCCCGACATGGCTAAGGTTACCGTCTTGGCGTGACAATCCAATATAGCGTGATAAGGTAACATCCAATCCATACCCAAAATAATATCAAAGTCCACCATATCAAGACGTAGGAGATCTACACTAGTCTCAAGGCTCCCGATGGAAACCACACACGAGCGATAAACATGATATACAATAATAAAATCTCCCACAAACGTGGACACATATACATGAGCACTCAAAGAATCACGAGGCATAACCATATATGAAGTAAAATAGGATGACATGTAGGAATAAATAGATCCAAGATCAAATAGGATTGGAGCATCTCTATGGCACGCTGGAACAATACCTGTGAGGACGGCGTCAGATGACTCGATCTCAGGTCTAGCTAAAAATGCATAAAAATGGGGCTGGGCCTCACCACTCTGACCCCCGCCTCTCGAACAGCCTCTAGCTAACTGCCTTCCACCTCTGGCAGCCTGACCCCCACCTCTAGTTGGTTGAGCGGGCGGTGAAGCAACAGGTGCCGGAACCATGAAACGAGAACTCTGTTGTGGCATGTCGCCTTGTGACCTAGGGATGACCCTTGAACTGACCTTGTCGACCTGGATAACCACCCTGATAACTCTGGATCAGAGGTATATTAATATGAGCTGATGGTGCACTGTAGGTTTGCTGCTTAGGATGAGACACATAAGGACCAAGACTTCTCGAAGCATTGTGGGATGCCTAAAGCGCTGACTGAAATAACCTGGGAGGATAGTCCCTACCAAATGAACCCTTGTCTCCAGAAGAGGCACCACTGAAACTACCGGAATGATGAGGCCTCTTCTCAGATACCGCCCTTCTACCCTGACCACGAGCTATATTGATCCATCTAGCAATCTCTACGGCCCTCTGAAAGAAATATCATCATCAGTCTCCTTGGTCATCTATAGCCAATACTGAAAGTAAGTCCATTAATGAATCTGCTCACTCTCTCCCTCTTAGTAGGGAGTAAGATAACTACATGGCGAGATAGGTCCACAAATCAGGTCTCATACTGGGTAACAGTCATACTACCCTACTGAAGGCGCTCAAACTGCCTGTGTTACTCCTCTCTCAAAGTGAAAGGAATAAACTTCTTCAAAAATAGCTGCGAAAATTGATCTCGGGTAAGTGAAGGTGAACTAACGGGTATGGTCAGCACATAGTCCCGCCACCATCTCTTGGCAGAACGAATAATATGGAATACTACAAAGTCGACCCCATTGGTCTTAACAATACCCATGTTGTGCAACACCTTGTGGAAATGGTCCAAGTAATCCTGTGGGGCCTTAGAAGATGCACCGCTAAAATGAACAGGAAAGAGCTTGGTGAACTTATCCAACCTTATTAATCCCTCTAAAGACATCGCGGGCCTCTCCCCGCTCTGTGTAGCACTAATAAGCTGAACTACCCCAACTGGTTGGACTACTAGAGCCTAATATATGGGATCCATATGCTCCTGAGTGTGAGTAGTGGGAGTCTATGCTCCTCCCCCAGCCTGAGAGTCAACTAGTGATACTGGAAATGAACCGGTATGGGTCACACTCTCTATAAGGCCCACTAAATAGACTAGAGCATCCTGAAGCACGATAGTGGCTATAAATTCCTCCGGGACTTGAGCGAGTCCAACTGGTACAATCATAGCTAGGATCTACTCCTCATGATCAATTTGAGGCTCCACAGTGGGTGCTGCTGCTTGAGATCTAGGCTGAGCCTTGCCTCTGTCTCGGCCTTTGGCTCGACCTCGGCCTCTATCCCTAGTAGTGGCTGCAACAGGGAGCTCCGGCTCCTGCCCGACTGTAGATGTTGTGCATGTTCTCACGATCTGAGAGAGAACAAGAATGGAATAATTCAAACATCAAATATAGAACACGATAGAGAAAGAATGAAGTGAATGTTTTCCTAAAACTTCATAGCCTCTAGAAGATAAGTACAAACGTCTCCATACCGATCCTCCAGAATCTACTAAGTTTTCTCATGACTCATGAGACCTAAACAACCTAGTGCTCTAATACCAACTTGTCATGACCAGGAACTCCTAACCTCGGGACCGTTATGGCACCTAACATCCACTTGCTAGGCAAGCCGACGTTAATAAAGAAACTAACCAATTTTTTTGCAATTAACTCAAGTAATGACAATAAATGAGAAATAAACTCCAAATCTAAAACAGTGCTAATATAAACAACGTGATACTAACTACTCCCAGAAAATTTGGAGTCACGAGTACATGAGAAACTATAAGTGTACAAACATAGTCTGAAATAAATACAACCGTTTGAAAGAGATAAACAGTAAAAGGTAAGGAATGGAAGGGGACTTCAAGGTCTGTTGTGATGACCCGATAGGTCATTTTTATTTTTACCCTTTAATTTCCATGTTTCGAGACCTCGAATAGCTCCATTTATCCTTTCTCAATTTGCGTGCGCAATCTGTGTCCTTTTACAGAAAGTTTTTATGAGAAAATTGATGAAAATGTGAAATCATGCCTTAAAACTCATTTGAGCTGACTATAGTTAATGTTTTGTGTAAACGAATCTGAATGAGTGTTTTGACAATCCCGATGAGTCTGTATCGTGATTTAGTACTTGGACGTATGCCCAAAACCGAATTCAGAGGTCCCTAGCTTGATCTAACGTAATTTGTTGAGAACTAGTAATTTAAAGGTTTAAAGAATTCCTAAGTTTGACCGTAGGTTGACTTTATTATTACCGGATTTAGATTATGGTTCCAGAACTTGATATAGGTCCATTTCAGTATTTATGACTTGTCTGCAAAATTTGATGTAAAACGGAGTTGATCTGACGTGATTCGTACGTCCGATTGTAAATTTGTATGTTCTTAAGTTTCTTTGAAAATTTCATTCATCTTGGTATACGATTTGTAGTTCTAGATGTTATTTTGGTGGTTTGATCGCGCGAGTTCGTATGATGTTTTTGGACTTGTGTGCATGTTTGGTTTAGAGCCCCCGAGGGCTCGGGTAAGTTTTGGATAGGCTATAGAGTGATTTGTAAACTTATAAAGTTGTTGGTATGATCTGGTGTGTAGGTCTCGCAATTGCGACATAAGGCTAAGTATGTCATGATCGCAATTGCGAACAATTTATTCGCAATTGCGAACAATTTATTCGCAATTGCGAATGGGGCCTAAGATCAGCAGAGATCGCAATTGCGATGATTTGATCGCATTTGCGAATATCCAGAGTTCGCAATTGCGATGAAAGTAGAGATGGGAGTGTCTTCGCATTTGTGTTGTATTTCTCGCATTTGCGATATCTACGTCTCAACAAAAAGATGAGAATGCAGGATTTAGCTCATTTTCCACAAACTCTCAACCCTAAACACCATAGAGGTGATTTTCTTCCTAAATTCATTGGTAAGTGACTTTAATCTATTTCTTTTAAATTACCCATTGCATTTCATAATATCAACATCAAATCTAGGATTTTCATAGTAGAAATTAGGAATTTTGGTAGAATTAGGAATTATTGTAAATTTGGGATTTAGACATTGAATTTAGGTCGGATTTCAAAACTAATTATATAACCGGGCTCGGGGTGAATGGGTAATCAGGTTTTGGTTTGAATCGCGGGTTTTGACCAAGCGAGCCCAGGGTTGACTTTTTTTTACTTTTTGGGAAAAGTGTAGAGATCTTAACTTTATGTATTGTAATTGATTTTCCTAGCATTGTTTGATGTTATTGAGTCAATTTTGGTTAGATTCGATTGATTTGGAGGCGGATTTAGACGAAAGGCCCTGGTTGAGCTTTGATTTGCTTGTAGAGCGAGGTAAGTGTTGGGTCTAACCCTGATTTGAGAAAATTAGGGACCCTTGAGCTATGTGCTATCTGAATTACATGTGTAGCGACGCATATACGAGGGGACGAGTGTATATGCGCCGTCACAATAGTTGTTTCATGTTTTCCCATATTTCGTTAATTATCTCATTTCGTGCCTTAACTGTTATATGTCTTAGTTGCTTTCTATCCCTTAACTTGTTGCTTTTATTATTCTTGTATTGAAATGTTTGGTTCTTCCGTAATTCCATTATTAATTACTACTTGCCTTACTTATACGCTTTAATTGTCATATCTTTAGCTTGTCTTGTTACTTTGTGTTAATTGTAGTATTCCTTGATTTGGTACGAGGTTTCTTTATGGCTTTGCTTTCATATTCTTTAATAGTAGAGATTCTTTTGATTTGAGTTGTTAAGTTGATTACATTTATTAATTTTGTTTATGGATCGGGTTGCATGTCGCAATTGATGGAATAAGGGAGAATTGTTATTGATATAGCGGGATCGAGTTGTACACCTCAACGGATTTTATATGTGATTTGATATGGTCAAATAGGGGAGGATTATGATATTGATTCTAATTATATGTTGGGATTAGGTTGCGCGCCGCAACGGTTTTTACTTGTTATTCTTGATATTGATATGGTGAAATAAGGGAGGATTGTGTTTGTATGGTGGGATCGAGTTGCGCGCCGCAACAGATTTTCTGTTATGTATTCATTGTTGTATTGTGTTAGCTTTCGGTGCTTTCATACGAGATTCTGAGTATTGGTGTTTCTGGTTTTATCGATTTCGAGGATTGAGTTTATTTTCATATGTTAACTGCCTTACTGTCTTGTGTTCCTTTTCTGTTATTGTTATCATTATATTACGTACATGTTATTATAAGTGACCCGCCTTAGCCTTGTCACTACACCGTCGAGGTTAGGCGCGGTATTTACAGAGTACATGGGGTCGGTTGTACTCATACAACACTCTGTACTTTTTTTGCATATTTTGGAGTCGGTCCTAACGGCGATCAGTAGATTGCTCGGATTGATTGCCGGTTCGGAGACTTGAGGTACAACTGCACGACGTTCGCAGCTTTGAAGTCCTCTTCTACCTTATTCTAGTTGTTTATTTCATTTCAGACAGCTGTACTTTCATTCAAACTATTATTTTTATTATTCTAGTCGGTCGTGCACTTGTGACACCAGTTCTGGGATTGTATTTAGATATTGCGGTTGTATGATTTTCTCACTTTTTCAGTTTATTTAGTTCTTGATTATTATTTAATTTGAATTGTTAAAAATGGCTAGAAATTATTCTAACGTTGGCTTGCCTAGCAAGTGAAATGTTAGGCTCCATCACGGTCCCGAGGGTTGGAATTTTGGGTCGTCACAAGTTGGTATTAGAGCACTAGGTTGCCTAGGTTTCACGAGTTACGAGCACGCTTAGTAGATCTCGAGGATTAGTATGGAGACGTCTGTACTTATCTTCCAGAGGCTATGGAGTTTAGGAAAAATTTCACTTCTTTTTTCCTCTATCGTGAGATTTTATTCTATCATTGATGATTGAACCATTCTATTCTTGTTCTCTCGCAGATGGCGAGAACACACACTGCAACATGAGTCATAACTCCCTATGGCAGCTACTACTAGGGGCCGAGGCAGAGGCAGAGGCAGAGCTCAACCTAGAGCTTGAGCAGCAACACCCGTAGTGGAACCTCATGTTGATCACAAGGAGGAGGTTACAACTCAGACTGTACCCGTCAGACCAAATCAGGTTCACTCCAGTGCTTCATATCCATTCGAGTGCTTCAAGACACTCTAGTCCATTTGGTGGGCCTTATGGAGAGTGTGGCCCAGACCGGTATATTCCCGGTGGCACCACCCATCTTTCGGGCTGGGAGAGGAGTATAGACTCTCGCTACTCAGACCCCAGAGCAGGTGGCTCCCCAATATCAGACACTAGCAGCCCCGCCATTTGGGGTGGTTCAGTCGGTTGTTGTGGCACAGGATGGTGATAGGATCGCTATGTCTTTTGAGGCTTTGTTGAGGTTGGATAAGTTTACCAAGCTCTTTCCTATTTATTTTAGCGGTGCACCTTCTGAGGACCCACAAGATTATCTGGACCACTGCCACGAGGTATTGCGGAACATGGGTATAGTTGAGACCAACGGGGTAGATTTGCGGTGTTTCAGATGACTGGTTCCGCTAAGAGGTGGTGGAGAGATTATATGTTGACTAGACCAACTAGGTTGCCTGCACTTACCTGGGATCAGTTTTCACAGCTATTTCTAGAGAAGTTCATCCATGTCACTCTGAGAGAGGATTATCGCAGGCAGTCTGAGCTTCTTAAGCAGGGTAGTATGCATGTTACCTAGTACGTGACTTGATTTGTGGACCTATCTCGCCATGACATTAGCTTACTTCCTACTGAGAGGGAGAGAGTGATTAGATTCATTGATGGGCTCACTTTCACTATCAGGCTACAGATGGCCAAGGAGACCGGAGATGATATTAATTTTCAGAAGGTCGTAGATATTGCCAAACAGATCGAGATGGTTCGTGCTCATAAGAAGGGGTCGGTGTCTGATAAGAGTCCTCGTCATTCCAGTAGTTTCAGTAGTGCCTCATCTGAAGGTAGGGGTACTTTTGGTAGAGGTCGTCCTCCCAGTCCATTTCACTCAGTGCTTCAAGGAGTCGTAGTCCTTATGTGCCTTTTTCTGGGCTGCCAGCCTACAGTGAACCATTATCTCCTATTAGTGCACCTCCGATTCAGATCTATCACTATGGTTATCCGGCCTGTTCGGGTCAGCTTCAGTAGCCACAATAGCAAGATAGGTGTTTTGAGTGTATAGGTACTGGTCATATCAAGAGGTTCTGTCTGAGATTGTTGGGCGGCATGCCACAACAGAGTTCTTGTGCCATGGTTCCAGCACCGGTTGCTCCATCGCCCACTCAGCCAACTAGAGGTAGGGGTCAGGCAGTCAGAGGTGGAGGTCAGGTCATTAGAGGTGGAGGCCATCCAACTAGAGGTCGTCCCAGAGATGTAGTTCAGAGTGGTGGGGCCTAGCCCCGATGTTATGCTTTCCTATCTAGGCCTGAGGTCGAGTCATCTGACGCCGTTATCACATGTATTGTTCCAGTTTGCCATAGAGATGCTTCAGTTCTATTTGATCCGGGATCTATTTATTCCTACGAGTCATCCTATTTTGCTTCGTATATGGTTATTCCCCGTGATTCTTTGAGTGTTATTGTATATGTGTCCACACCGGTGGGAGATTCTATTGTTGTAGATCGTGTTTATCGCTCGTGTGTGATTACTATTGGGAGTCTTGAGACTATCTTAGATCTTCTACTTCTTGATATGGTATATTTTGATGTTATCTTGGGTATGGACTGGTTGTCACCTTATCATGCTATATTGAATTTTCACACCAAGACGGTGACCTTAGCCATGTCAGGTTTCCTCTATTAGAGTGGATAGGCACTCCTGTCCATTCTACCAACAGGTTTATTTCTTATGTGATGGCTCGACGTATGGTCAAGAAGGGATGTCTAGCCTATTTGGCCTATCTTCGTGATTCGAGTGCGAAGGTTCCTTCCATGGATTCAGTACATGTTGTGCGTAAGTTTCCAGAGGTGTTTCGTGCAGATCTACCGGGGAATCCACCCGACAGAGATATTGATTTATGTATTGATTTGGCTCTGGACACTCAACCCATTTCTATTCCACCATACCGTAAGGCCCCTATCGGAGTTGAAGGAATTGAACAAGCAGTTGCAAGATTTGCTTGATAAAATATTCATTAGACCTAGTGTCTCGCCCTGGGGTGTGCACATTTTTTCGTGAAGAAGAAAGATGGGTCGATAAGGATGTGTATAGATTATCGGTAGTTGAACAAGGTCACTATCAAGAACAAGTATCTGTTGCCGAAGATTGATGACTTATTTGATCAGCTTCAGGGTGCCAAGGTGTGTTTGAAGATTGATTTGAGGTATGGCTACTATCAGTTGAAGATTAGGACATCAGATGTCTTTAAGACGGCTTTCAGACTCGGTATGGGTATTATGAGTTCGAAGTGATGTCATTTGGGTTGACAAATGCCCCAACAATATTTATGGATTTGATGAACCTGGTGTTCAAGCCCTATTTGGATTCTTTTGTGATTGTATTCATTGATGATATCTTGATCTACTCCAGCAGTCTAGAGGATCTTGAGCAACATCTGCGGATTGTACTTTAGACTTAGAGGGATAATCAGTTATATGTCAAGTTTTCAAAGTGTGAGTTTTGGTTAGAATCAGTCGCCTTTTGTGGCATGTTGTATCAACAATGGGCATAAAGGTGGATCTTAATAAGATTAAGGTAGTCTAGAACTGGCCTAAACCTACTTCAGTTACAGAGATCGTGAGATTCCTTGGTTTGGCGGGTAATTATCGTCGTTTCTTGGAGGGATTTCATGCATATCAACCCCATTGACTAGCTTGACCCAAAAGGGTGCCCCATTCAGATGGTCGGATAAGTGTGAGCTGAGATTTCAGAAGCTTAAGATTGCTTTGACTACGACACCAGTGTTGGTGTTGTCCACAAGTTTATGATCCTACACGGTGTATTTTTATGCATCTCGTATTGGGCTCGGTGAAATATTGATGCAAGATGGCAGGGTGATTGCATACGTGGTACGACAATTGAAGGTTCATGAGAAGAACTACTATGTTCATGATCTAGAGTTGGCGGCCATTGTTCATGCACCGAAGAGGCACTATCTTTACAGTGTGTCATGTGAGATATTCACAAATCATCGGAGCCGACAATACTTGTTCAAGAAAAAGGATCTCAACTTGAGGCAGATGAGGTGGTTGGAGCTGTTGAAAGACTATGATATCACCATTTATATCATCTTGGACCAATGTGGTGGTTGATGCCTTGAGTAGAAAGGTTGTGAGTATGGTTAGCCTTCCGTATATTCCAGTTGGTGAGAGGCCGCTTGTAGTAGATGTTCAGGCTTTAGCCAATCAGTTCATGAAATTAGATGTTTCGTAGTCCAGTCGTGTCCTAGCTTGCACAATTGCTCGGTCTTCCTTGTATGAGCGCATCAGAGAGCGTCAATATGATGACCTCCATTTGATTTTCCTTAAGGACACGGTGCGGCACGGTGGTGCCAAGTAGGTTACTGTTGGAGATGATGGGGTTTTACGGATGCAAGGTCATATTTGTGTGCCCAATGTGGATGGGCTTCGTGAGTTGATTCTTGAGAAGGCTTACAGTTCCTGGTATTCTATTCATATGGGTACCGCCGAGATGTATCAGGACTTGCAGAAACATTATTAGTGGAGGAGGATGAAGAAGGATATAGTTGCATATGTAGCACGTTGTCTAAATTGTCAGCAAATAAAGTACGAGCATCAGAGGCCTGGTGGTTTGCTTCAGAGGCTGGAGATTCCTGAGTGGAAGTGGGAGCGTATTACTATGGATTTTGTTGTTGAACTCTCACAGATTCAGAAGAAGTTCGACGCGGTATGGTTCATTATGGACAGGTTGACCAAGTCGGCACATTTCATTCCAGTGGCAGTTACCTATTCTTCAGAGCGGTTAGTTGAGATCTACATCTACCAGATCATCTGTCTTCAGGTGTGCCCGTGTCTATCATTTTTGATCGAGGTATGCAATTAACCTCACACTTCTATAGGGACGTACAATATGAGTTGGGCACGCGGGTTGAGTTGAGTATAGAATTTCACCCCTAGACGGACGCGCAGTTCGAACACACTATTCAGATATTGGAGGATATGCTTCGTGCTTGCGTTATGGATTTTAGGGGTTCTTAGGATCAGTTCTTGCTGCTTGCGGAGTTTGCCTATAATAAAAGATACTAGTTGATCATTCAGATGGCTCCCTATGAGGCATTATCGGGAGGTGGTGCCGTTCTCCAGTTGGATGATTTGAGCTAGGAGAGGCTCGGCTTTTGGGTACCGATTTGGTTCATGATGCCTTTTATAAGGTTAGATTATTCAGGATTAACTTCGCACCACTCATTCTAGGTAGAAGAGTTATATCGACCATAGAGTTCGTGATGTTGCATTCATGGTTGGAGAGAGGGTATTGCCCAGGGTTTCACCCATGAAGGGTGTGATGAGGTTAAAAAAGGGCAAGTTGAGCCCTAGGTATATCGGATCCTTTGAGATTCTTGCGAGAGTGGGTGAGGTATCCTACAAGCTCGCATTGCCATCTCGTTTATCAACAGTCCATCCAGTGTTCTATGTGTCCATACTCCAGAAGTATCAAGGTGATCCGTCCCATGTGTTAGATTTCAGCTCAGTCCAATTAGATAAGGATTTTACTTATGAGGTGGAGCCGGTTGCTATTCTATCCCGGCATGTTCGATAGTTGATGTATAATAGTTATCCTTCAGTTCGAGTGCAGTGGAGAGGTCAGTCAATCGAGGAAGACAGGTGGGAGTCCGAGTCGGACATGCATAGTAGATATCCACACCTTTTCACCAGTCCAGGTACCTTTTAATGTTCGTTCGAGGTCGAACATTTATTTTAGAGGTGGAGAATGTGATGACATGATAGATCATTTATAGTTTTATCCTTTTATTTCTGTGTTTCGAGATCTCGAATGACTCAATTTAGCCTTCCTCGATTTGTGTGCATAGTCTGTGTCCCTTTTTCGGAAAGGTTTTACGAGAAAATTGATGAAAATGTGAAAGTGTGCCTTAAAACTCATTGGAGCTAACTACGCTCAACATTTTGTGCAAACGGACCCAGATCAGTATTTTGATGGTCCAGGTGGGTCATACCGTGATTTGGGACTTGGACGTATGCCCGGAATCGAATTCGGAAGTCCCTACCTTGATCTAATGTAATTTGTTGAAAACTAGTAATTTAAAGGTTTGAAGAATTTTTAAGTTTGACCGTATGTTGACTTTATTGTTACCGAATTTAGATTATGGTTCCGGAACTTAATATAGGTTAATTTCAGTATTTATGACTTGTCTGCAAAATTTAATGCAAAACGGAGTTGATTTGATGTGATTCGTACGTCCGGTTGTAAATTTGCATGTTCTTAAGTTTCTTTAAAAATTTCATTCGTCTTGGTATACAATTCGTAGTTCTAGATGTTATTTTGGTGATTTGATCGTGCGATCGAGTTCTTAAGTTTAGAGCCCCGAGGGCTCAGGTGAGTTTCGGATAGGCTACAGAGTGATTTTTTGAACTTAGAAAGTTGTTGGTGTGATTGCATGTCTCACAATTATGACACCAGGGGTCGCAATTGCGACATAAGGCTAAGTCTGTCATGATCGCAATTGTGAACAATTTATTCGCAATTGCGAATAGGGCCTGGGATCAGCAAAGATCACAATTGCAATCATTTGATCGCATTTGCGAATTTTCAAAGTTCGTAATTGCGAACAATTCATCGCAATTGCGATGAAAGAAGAGATGGGAGTGTCTTCGCATTTGCTATGGATTGCTCACATTTGCGAACCATAAGTCGCAATTGCGACATCTACAAGTGGACAAAAAGCCGAGAATGCGGGATTTAGCTCATTTTTCACAAACTCTCAACCCTAAACACCCTAGAGGCGATTTTATTCCAAGATATTTTCTTCCTAAATTCATTGGTAAGTGACTTTAATCTATTTTTTTTTTCAATTACCCATTGCATTTCATAAGATTTCAACATCAAATCTAGAATTTTCATGGTAGAAATTAGGGATTTTTATAAATTTGGGATTTAGACCTCGAATTGAGGTCGGATTTCAAAACTAATTACATAACCGGGCTTAGGGGTGAATGGGTAATCGGTTTTTGGTCTGAATCGCAAGTTTTGACCAAGCGACCTCAGGGTTGACTTTTGTTAACGTGTTTTTGGAAAAAAAGTGTTAAGATCTTAACTTTATGTATGGTAATTGATTTCCCTAGCATTGTTTGATGTTATTCAGTCGATTTTGGTTAGATTCAATTGGTTTGGAGGCAGATTTTAGAAGAAAGGCCCAAGTTGAGCTTTGATTTGCTTGCGGAGCGAGGTAAGTGTTGGGTCTAACCTTGATTTGAGGGAATTAGGGACCATTGAACTATGTGCTATGTGAATTACATGTGTAGCGGCGTATATGCAAGGTGACAAGTGTATATATGCCGTCAAAATAGTTATTTTCATGCTTTCCTATATTTCGTTAATTATCTCATTCCATGCTTAAACTATTATATGTCTTAGTTGCTTTCTATGCCTTCAGTTGTTACTTGTCACCTATTATTCTTGTATTTAAATGTTTGGTGGGATCGAGTTGCACGCAGCAACGGATTTTATATGTGATTTGATATGGTGAAATAAGGGAGGATTATGATATTGATTCTGATTATATGGTGGGATCGGGTTGCGCACCGCAACGGGTTTTACATTTTATTCTTGATATTGATATGGTGAAATAAGGGAGGATTGTGTTTGTATGGTGGGATCGGGTTGCGCGCCGCAACAGATTGTGTGTTTTGTATTCATTGTTGTATTGTGTTAGATTTCGGTGCTTTCATTCGAGATTCTGAGTACTGGAGTTTCTAGTTTTATCGATTTCGAAGATTGAGTTTATTTTCATAAGTTAACTGCCTTATTTTCCTGTGTTCCTTTCATGTTATTATTATTATATTGCGTACAAGTTATTGTAAGTGACCCACCTTAGCCTTGTCACTACTTCGTCGAGGTTAGGCTCGGCACTTACAGAGTACGTGGGGTCGGTTGTACTCATACTACACTCTTCACTTCTTGTGCATATATTTGGAGTCGGTCCTAGCGGCGGTCAGTAGATTGCTCGGATTGATTGCCGGTTCGAAGACTTGAGGTATATCTGCACGGCGTTCACATCCATGTAGTCCCGTTCTACCTTATTCTAGCTGTTTATTTCATTTCAGACAATTGTACTTTTATTCAGACCATTATTTGTATTATTCTAGTCGCTCGTGCACTTGTGACACCAATTCTGGGTTGTATTTAGATATCGCGGTTGTATGATTTTCTTACTCTATTTCAGTTTATTTAGTTCTTGATTATTATTAAATTTGAATTGTTAAAAATGGCTAGAAATTGTTCTAACGTTGGCATGCCTAGCATGTGATATGCTAAGCACCATCACGGTCCCGAGGGTGGGAATTCCGGGTCGTGACATATGCGAACACCAACAAATCTATCTCGAGTCTTCGTATGAAAGTAATCCGAGTTGACATACCTCTAAGCACCACCAGGACCAATATCAGGAGCTGCACAAGAAGTGCAGAATTATAGTATGAGTACAACCGACCCAATGTACTCCGTAAGTGTCAAGTCTAACCTCGATGAGGTAGTGATGAGGCTATGACAAGACACCCACGTAAATAAACCTATGAAAATATATATGAAGAAGCAAAATAACAAGAAGAATGATAAAATATTTACTAGGAGGGGACATACGAAAGGGGAGAATATCATAAAATAGTAAGTACGATATCCCGAAATAACATCTTCCGAATTAATCAACAATATATCCAAGTAAATCACCAAAACCGGAAATCAGATAAAGCAGTGACATGAAAATGAATGGCACGACATCACCCTTTGTGCTTTTACTCTCGTCCTCATTATGTAATATCATGAATATAATGGTACGATATCACCCTTTGTGCTTTTACTCACCGGCATGGCATCACCCTTCATGCTTTTACTCTAAAATCTCTCAATATATAATAATGAATTCAAATAAGGCACGACAACACCCTTCGTGCTTCTCTCTTCCTCGCCAAGCAACAATAAAAATCCGAATAATAAAAATCAATGCAGGAAATAATTTCACTTCAAATATAGTGCCACGATATCAAACTCAACTTTTAAAATATACAACATCATTGAAATAAGCATTAAATACGAAACAAATAATTTAAAGAAGTAATAATCTAACCTAAGCATGGATAACATAATTCACAAAATAATTTAATAAAAGAAACAATTTCCACATGCATGCTTTAACACAATGACAACGTATATATACTCATCACCTCACATATATGTTGTCCCCACACATAAAACACGTAGCAAATAGACCAACAACTCTTAATCTCTCAAGTCAAGGTTAATCACGATACTTACCTCACTCTGCAACCAAATCAGTGCTCAACCGCAACTTTTCCTCTAGAAATAGCCTCCAAACCAATCAAATCTATCCAAATATAGTTCAAATAATTCAAAATAAGCTTTAGAAACTTCCCACGAATGAAAAATATTCAATCTTTAATGTTTTGGTAAAAAGTCAACCCCATGCCCGCTTGGTCATAACCCGAGATTCGGACCAAAATCCAATTACCCATTTACCCCGAGCCCGGTTATGTGATTAGTTCGACATTCGACCTCAATTTCTCAAAATCCCCAATTTCTACCTAAATCCCTAATTTCTACCATGAAAAAACATTGATTAAAGGCTAAAATCAATAGATGTTTATGGAAACAAGTTAAAATCTACTAACCTATGAAGTTGGGGTGAAAAATATCTTCAAAATCGCCTCTAGGCTGAGCTCAAACTTGAAAATGATGAAAAATGGGAAGAATCTTGATTTTGGACTATTTTAAATCATTGGCGTCAAGTCTTATTCGCGTTCGCGAAGGACCTGACGCGATCGCGAAGCACAGAGGCCCAATCGGCCTTCGTGTTCGTGAGATACTCTTCCCATTTGCGATGGCCTCTCCCCCTGCATTCGTGTTTGCGAGCCTAGGCTCGCGTTCACGTAGAATATCATACAGCTCCCTTCCAAGACCTCATAACCCTACGCGTTCGCAAATGGACAGTCGCGTTCGCAAAGGGTACCCCCCCTAAATCGCGTTCGCGACCGTTTCCTAGCGTTCGTGAAGAATGATTTCCGCCCAGCCCAGATTCCCCTTCGTGATCGCGAGAGTAGCTTTGCGAACGCGAAGCACATTGCACTAGACATCAGCAACAACCAAAACTAGTAACTTTTCAAGTTTAAAATGGTCCATAGCCTATCTGAAACTCATCCAAGACCCTCGGGATCCAAAACAAAACATGCACATAAGTGTAATAACATCATACGAACTCGCTCGTGCGATGAAAATACCAAAATAACACCTAAAACTACGAATCGTACATCAAAATACATGAAATTTTCAAAGAAACTCAAGAACTTCGAAATTCACAACCAATCGTCCGAATCCTATCAAATCAACTCCATTTTGCACCAAATCTTGCACACAAGTTTTAAATAGTAAAATAAACATATTCCAAGTTTCGGAACCAAAATCTGAATCCGATAGTAATAAAGTCAACCTATGGTAAAACCTAAAAAAATCTTTAAACCTTCAAATTACTAGATTTCAACTAATTAAGTCAAATCAAGTTAGAGACTTTCGAATTCAATTCTGGACATATGCCCAAATCCAAAATCACGATACGGACCCTCCAGGATTGTCAAAATATCGATCTAGGATCATTTACACAAAATATTGATCGTAGTCAACTCAAGCCTTTTTAAAAGCTAAAATTCATATTTTCTTCAGTTTTTACACAAAATCTTTCTGAAAAAGACACAAATTGCGCATGCAAATCGAAAATACTTAACGGAGTTAATCGAGGTCTCGAAATACAAAAATAAAGGGTTAGAACTCAAAACAACCTACCTGGTCATCACATTGAGAAATTTTCGGGGCCAGTTGCCAGAACTCATGAAGATGGCATAGACATTAGCAAACAAAAAATCAAAAATCGTCTTGAATTTCTGTTTTATGACCCTAAAGTGACAAAAATGAGGAAAGGTCATGGCAAGGTAATGAATATTGTTTATTAAATCAGTTTTAATGGCCCTACAAACTTTTAGGCGATTCGGGATCCGTCGCCTAAAATGAAGAAGATGGCATGGATAATATACACGAAAATCGGAAATCATACTAAATTCCTGTTTTATGACCCTAAAACACTAAAAAAATGAGGAACGATCATGGAAAAGCAATGACTATGGTTCACTAGGTTGCCTATGATGTGCATATAAAATTTTAGGAAATTCAGGGCCGGTCGCGCCCAAATTTATTAAGATGGCATGGACTAAGCACACGAAAAATCAGAAATCGTGCTTAATTCCTATTTTATGACCCTAAAATTGTCACGACCCAAAATTCCCACCTTCGGACCGTGATGTCACCTAACATTTTACTTGCTAGGCAAGCCAACGTTAGAATAATATTAGTCATTTTAAAACAATTTAAAAAGTTATTAATAACAAAGGAACAAATACGGATGTAAGGTATGAAATATAGTGAATAATCCATAAAAATAACGGTGTCTAAATACCATCCCAGAATTGGTGTCACAAGTGCACGAACTTCTAGAATAATACAACTGAAGGTTTGAATAAAATAAAGATGTCTGGAAACAAACACACATCTAAAGTAAAATAGACGGGGACTTCAGAACTGCGGACGCCATGCAGTTATACCTCAAGTCTCCTCTGGTAGCTGAAATCCGAGCAAGTCAATGGTACGCCGCAGGGACCAACTCTGAAATATGCACAAGAAGTGCAGAGTGTAGTATCAGTACAATCGACCCTATATACTGGTAAGTGCTGAGCCTAACCTCGACGAAGTATTGACGAGGCTAAGACGGGTCACTTCATTAACCTGTACGCAATATTAGTAACAATAACAAATAATAGAAATAAATCAGGTAACTCATTTATAATAATTAAAGCCAACTCAGCAGTCATAACCAATTATCATTTCCATCAATTTCCTTTGCAGCGTGCAACCCGCTCTTACAATATATTCCCATTCAATTCTATTGCGGCGTGCAACCCGCTCCTCCAATATATTCATTTTAATCAAGTCTGTTGCGGCGTGCAACCCGATCTCCAATATGGACTTTTAATAAGTCTGTTGCGGCGTGCAACCCGATCTCCAATATGGACTTTTAATAAGTTTGTTGCGGCGTGCAACCCGATCCTCCAATATGGACTTTTAATAAGTCTGTTGTGGCGTGCAAACCGATCCTCCAATATGGACTTTTAATAAGTCTGTTGCGGTGTACAACCCGATCCTCAAATATGGACTTTTAATAAGTCTGTTGCGGTGTGCAAACCGATCCTCCAATATATCCATTTCAATCAATTCTGTTGTGGCGTACAACCCGCTCTTACATATTCATTTACCAATTCTTATAGAAAAAATTTCCCCAATAAATGCAACAATTAATATAAAATTATAATACAACAAGCATACAATAATTATGATTTAATTATAAAACAAACAATGACAAATAGCAATTTATTATGGAAATCAGGGAGAAATAGGCAGTTTAATATTTAATATGCTAAATGTCAAGTAGCAATTAATACACATAATTCAAATAAGATGTAGCAGTTATTACAAAAATTCAAGAATTAATATTTGACAAAAAATAGGAGAGAAACAATTATTATAATAATTAATTCATGATTTAAAACAATTAATAATTTTTCAAGTAAATATGCAAAAAATTAATTTGACGACGTATAGACACTCGTCACCTCGCTTATGCGTCGTTCACATACATACATCGCTTTGCAATTTCAATCAATTACTCGACCATAACTTTTCCTTTTAAATATGTCTTCAAATTCCAATCAATTATACACATCCGAAAAAACTCACGAAATCCGAATACCCGTTCCGTTACGAGTTCAACAATACAAAAATTATCCAATTCTGATATCAAATGGACCTTCAAATCTTAAATTCTCATTTTTGAAAGATTTTATAAAACTCTGATTTCTCTTCCCTAAATTCACAGATTCATGATGTAAATGAGTATGGAATCATGAAATATAATCAATATAGGATAAGGAACACTTACCCCAAGAATCATACTCTTAATCACCCATCATTACCCAAACTCAAAATTGAAGATTAGGGGTTAGAACCTTACCTCTTTGATGAAGAATTTGAGGAATTTCTTGTTGGTTTTCAAGGTTTGGACAATAATTTGATGAACAAGACACTTTATCTACTTTCTCTCTCTAGAACACTCTCACTTCTTTCTAAAATCATTAGATTAATGTCCCAAAATAAACCCCAAAGCCTATTTATCAAAATGGGGTCGGGTTATGAAAATAGAAAAATTACCCCTCCGAAAACAATTATGCGGTCGTACAATGGACCGCACAATTGATGTGACAAAATGATCGCACACCAGTTTGCGGTCGCATAACTATTTTGCGATCGCATAATGGTCACATAGTGATCGCAGAATTACATTTTTCTAGCTTTTGATAATTTGGTCATAACCTATTGTAGAAATATCCAAATGAAGAATGGTTTGAAGCGTTAGAAACTAGACTCAAAGATATTTAATTTGACAGGTAATACACCATATAATACTTCGTATCATGATAGTTATGCTCATTTGAAGTTAGGTCTTGTGCGAACTCACTTGAAACTTTAATCTTACGAAATTTTCAACTTCTACATTCGATGCCGAAACCTATCGAATCAAGTCCGATTGACCTCAAATTTTTCACACAAGCCATAAATGACATAACGGAGCTATAAAAATTTTTGGAATTGGATTCCGACTCCGATATCAAAAAGTCAAGCCTGTGGTCAAACTTGAAAATCTGCCTTAGATTACTAGTTTTCGTTAAATGGTGATAACTTGAGCTAGGGACCTCCAAATTAAATTTCGGGCATACGCCCAAGTACCAAATCATGATATGGACCTACAGGAACTGTCCAAACACTGATCCGGGTCTGTTTTCTCAAAATGTTGACCAAAGTCAACTCAGTTGAGTTTAAAGGCTCTAGTTCACATTTTAATCCATTTTTCACATAAAAACTTTTCAAAATTTTTTACGAATTATGCACGCAAGTCGAGGAGTGACAAATAGTTCTTTTTAAGGTCTTAGAATACAGAATTAATTATTAGATTTAAAGATTACATTTTGGGTCATCACATTCTCCACCTCTAAAACAAACGTTCGTCCTCGAACGAAGTTAGAAAAAGTACCTGAGCTAGTGAATAAGTGTGGATATTTACTTCGCATGTCCGAATCGGACTCCCAGGTAGATGCCTCTACCGTCTGACCTCTCCAGTGCACTTGAACTGAAGGATAACTCTCATACCTCAACTGTCGGACTTGCTGGGCTAGAATTGCCACTGGCTCCTTCTCGTAAGTCAAATCTTTGTCCAATTGGACTGAGCTGAAATCTAACACATGGGACGGATCAACACGATATTTTTAGAGCATAGATACATGGAATACCGGATGAACCACTGATAAACTAGGCGGTAATGCAAGCCGGTAAGCTACTTCACACACCCTTTCAAGAATTTCAAAGGGTCCAATATACCTAGGGCTCAACTTGCCCTTCTTTACGAACCTCATTATACCTTTCATAGGTGAAACCCGGAGTAATATTCTTTCTCCAACCATGAATGCAATATCACAAACTTTACGGTCGGTATAACTCTTTTGCTTAGACTGAGCTGTGCGAAGTCGATCTTGAATAACTTTGACCTTATCCAAGGCATCATGTACCAAATCGGTACCCAACAACCGAGACTCTCCCGGTTCAAACCAGCCAACTGGCAAACGACATCACCTTCCGTATAATGCCTCATATGGAGCCATCTGAATGCTCAACTGGTAGCTATTATTATAAGCAAACTCAACAAGTGGCAAGAAGTGATCCCAAGAACCTCCAAAGTCCATAACACAAGCACGAAGCATATCTTCCAATATTTGAATGGTGCGCTCTGAATGTCCGTCTGTCTATGGATGAAATGATGTACTCAACTCAACCCGCATGCCTAACTCACGCTGTATAGTTCTCCAGAAGTGTGAGGTAAACTATGTACCTCGATCTGAAATAATAGACACGGGCACACCGTGAAGACGGACAATCTCACGAATATAAATTTCAGCTAACCTTTTTGAAGAATAGGTAACTGTCACTGGAATGAAATGTGCTGACTTGGTCAAGTCAACCAGATGTTTTTCTATGTGTAAACGATCTTGGATTTGAATTATGATGGTTCTGTTAGCTCTGTTAGGTAATTTTGGACTTAAGAGTGCGTCCGGAATGTGATTAGAAGGTCCGTGGTAGAATTAGGCTTGAAATAGTTAGAAATATGGCGATTTCGGTCGGCAGTAGAAAATTTAATATTGGGGTCAGAATGGAATTTCGGAAGTTGGAGTAGGTTTGTAGTGTCATTTTTGACATGTGTGCAAAATTTGAGTTCATTCAGACGTGGTTTGGTTGGTTTCGGCATCGGTTGTCGAATTTAGAAATTTAGAAGTTCTTAGGCTTGAATCTGAGGGTAATTTGGTGTTTAGATGTTGTTTTGAGTGATTTGAAGGTTCGACTAAGTTTGTATGTTGATATATAACTTATTGGTATTTTTGGTTGAGGTCCCTAGGGCCTCGGGGTGATTCCGGGTGGTTAACGGATGTGTCGAAGTTGGAAGATGCAGCTGAAGCTGCTGCTTCTGCTATTTCTGCACCTGCGAAAGGAAGGATCGCAGGTGTGGGTCCGCTCCTAGGCAGAAGGTACATATTGCACACTTCGCGAATTTTGGTGCATTCTTCACCATTTTCATTCGGTTTTGGAGCTTTTGGGAGAGATTTGAAGAGGGAATCAAGGGGGTTTTCATTGGGGTAAGTTACTTGAGCCCTAATACTCGTACATATGCTGATTTCCTGTTGTTTAATCATGTAATTAGTGAAAAAGAGGGGTTAGGGCTTAAGATTTTTGGAGAAGTAATGTAAGCATTTGAAGGACCAAACGATGTCGGATATTTATGAATTTGGTATGGTTAGACTAGTGAGTGAATGAGATTTCTAGTTTTGTAAATTTTGTCAAATTTCGAGACATGGGCCCGGGGGCCGGGTTTGAGCCAATTTCGGGTTTTGGTCTAATTTTGTAGCTTTTCTTGTGGAATTCATTCTATTAGCTTGTATTGATGGTATTGTACTGAATGTGAATAGATTTGGAACATTTGGAGGCCGATTCCAGAGGCAAGAGCATTGCGGGGTAGAGATTTGACCTGTTTGAGGTAAGTAACGATTGTAAATCTAGTCCTGAGGATATGAAACCCCGGATTTTTGTATCATTCTACTATTTTGAGGTGACACACATGCTAGGTGACGGGCGTGTGGGCGAACACTATTGGGGATTGTGACTTGGTCCGTCCCGTAGCAAATGTAAAGTTGCATATTTTGTGGAAATTATATGATACTTATATGTTTTAGACAGAGTTTCTGTAAATTGGGTTGAATGCCATGTTTGGGCCTTGTGCCAGTGTTGTTTGGACCCTTTGGGGCCTTTTCTTATTATCATCTCACTGTTTTCGATTGAAAATCTATACTCAGTCATGGTTATACTTGTTTACTGCAAAACCCAGTTTTATGACTCTATTTTGATGCACATAAATGTTGTTTTGGGCCGAATGCCCTGTTTTTACTGAAATGCCCGAGTGGCTTGAGAGGTTTATGACTAAATGAGGCCGAGGGCCTGATTTGTTAGGATATTCATGGGATTAGGCTGCACGCCATAACATGTTTGATATAGGCCGAGAACGTGAGTGATTTATGCCATGATTTGGTTTGATATAGAGTTTGGGCAGAATGAGCCCCTCCGGAGTCTGTACACACCCCTAGTGAGCACAGGTATCTACTGAGTGCGAGTGCCGAGTGCTGAGTGACTGGGAGGCATGAATGATTGTGAGGTATGCCCGAGTGGCAAGAGTGATTGGGAGGTTTGCCCATGGGTTGTATATGAGTGATGCTTTGCCCGAGGGGCTGTTTATGATTTCATCATTTTGCTCACCCTTGCATTCTTCCTCTATTTGAAAACTGTTGAAAAATATCCTTAAATGATTTTTACTAAAACTGGGTTTAAACGAGATATTTTGATTCAAATCCTGATTTTAAAAGCATGAGGTATTTTACTAAGATTTTATGATATGAACGTTATATAATTTATTGCTCGTCACTACTGCTCAGTCTTTATTTATTGTTGTTACTTACTGAGTTGGCGTACTCATGTTACTCCCTGCACCTTGTGTGCAGATCCAGGTGTAGCTGGACACGGTAGCAGTTGTTAATTGTTCTGGTTGCAGATTTTCTCGGAGATAGCAAGGTAGCTATTTGGCGATCGCAGCCCCTGCTCTTCTCCCTCTTATCTTTCTCTAGTTGTATTTAGTTATTTTTCAGGCTGAGTTAGCCTTGATATTGTTAGACAGATTGTAGTAGATGATCATGACTAGTGACATCCCGATGTCGGGCTTTTCTTTCCACACTTTCGTTTTGATTTGAATTCCTTTACGAAGGTTTTTATGTTAAATGGCCTTGAAATTTATCCTTGAAATAAAAATATTGGTTTATTTTGGAAATGAGTCGACTTGCCTAGTTCCACGATAGGCGCCATCACGATAGGGTTAGTTTGGGTCGTGACACTGTGGATAATGCCAACACTGGTGCCGTAGTCAAAGCGGTCTTGAGCTTCTGGAAGCTCAACTCACACTCGCCTCACTATCTGAATGAGGCACTTTTCTGGGTTAGTCTAGTCAATGGGCTTGCTATAGATGAAAACCTTTCCACGAACCGGCGATAGTAACCTCCTAAACCCAGAAACTCCTGATCTCTATAACTGAAGTAGGTCTAGGTCAATTCTGAACAGCCTCAATCTTCTTAGGAGCCACCTTTATGTCTTTTGCCGATACAACATGCCCCCCAAAGGCAACTGAGTCTATCCAAAACTCACATTTTGAAAATTTGGCATATAACTGATTATTTTTCAAAGTATGAAGCACACTCCGAAAATGCTACTCATGCTCCTCTCGACTGCTGGAGTAAATTAAGATATTATCAATGAATATAACCACAAAAGATTCCTAATAGGGCTTGAACACCCAATTCATCAAATCCATAATTGATGTTGGGGCATTTGTCAACCCAAATGACATCACTAGGAATTTGTAATGCCCATACCGAGTCCGAAAAGCTGTTTTAAGGACATCAGATGCCCTAATCTTCAATTGATGGTAACCAGACCTCAAATCGATTTTCGAAAATACCTTGGCCTCCTTGAAGTTGATCAAATAAGTCATCAATTCTTAGCAATAGATATTTGTTCTTAATAGTTGTTCATGATCAATTACCGAATTGCCAATTAACCTCATGTTAACAAATAATCTCGTTGCAAACCTTCATAATACTGATAACAATATGCGAGGAATGAAGACCTCATAATTAACGAGTAACATTTAACGCCACCTGGGCGAGCACCTACCTCGTAGGTTAAAACTCAATAATTACAAACACGATTTCTTTTGGCAAATATGCATAGAGAATTTCATACAAAAATTCTCAAATAAGCCTAACAGGTATGACTCCTTATTAGTACTATAGTTCAAATTTAATTTAACAAGGGAGAACTTAAACACAAGAATTTTCCTCACAAGGATCTTGTCCTTATATAACTTTCACTGCAGCCCGTAGCCCGGTTTAAACATATTGATTTATATGAAAAATGCGAGGATCTCGTCCTCGGTTCTAGATCACAAGTAATATGCACATCGTGCTAATCGAAAATTTCCATTTTCTACTTTCAAATAATTTTTGTTACACAAAATCACAAAACATAATGAACTCCACATCTGTAGGGCATATAATTCATAATTTGTAATTAATTATCCGTAAATTACATCAAAACTTACCGAAATGAGTAACAGAAAGCCACATTTAGCCTAACAGCTCTTATTAGTAACCAACATGGAATGATAGGCGTAGTTATCTCCATAGAATCTCCCAACAAGAGTAAACACATAAGTAGATTATAAAATTACGAAGCTCACTCATAAGTGGAGCACAATAGGAGGGATCGTCTTGATACACAGAACCGAATCAAGTTAAGGAAATTATTCCTTTATTTTAAATCGAGGTCGTACCCATAACGACACCATCTGATGTAACGACTTTCGCCATACCATAAAACAAATATAACAATAGATGGGTCTCCACCTCTAGGACGCCTTCTACCCGCCTGTCCTCCACCTCTAACGGTCTAACCTCCACCTCTAGGTACCTGACCCCTGCCATAAGTACCCCTGCCTCCAAACGAGGCACCACTGAAACCACCGAACTGACGAGGCCTCTTTTCATACCTCTGCCATCTCTCCTGCGCAAGAACCATCTCGATCCTCCTCGCGACATTAGCAGCCGCCTGAAAAGAAATCTCACTTCCGGTCTCCTTTGCAATCTGAAGCCAGATATGGTGAGTGAGTCCCTCAATAAACCTTCTCACTCACTCTCTCTCCCTCAGTAGGTAGTAAAAGGAGACCATGACGAGCTGAATCCACAAAATGGGACTCGTACTGAGTAACAGTCATACTGCGTTGCTGTAGACGCTTAAATTGCTTGTGGAAGTCCTCTCCCAATGTGACAAAAAGGAACTTCTCCAGATATAGCTGAGAGAACTGCTCCCAGATAAGTGCAGGCGATTCAACTGGTCTGGTCAATGTATAATCCCTCCACCACTTCCTGGCGGAACCCGTCATCTGAAATACAGTAAAATCAACCCCATTGATCTCAACTATACCCATGTTCCGCATCACCTCATGGCAGCATTCAAGATAATCATGTGGGTCCTCAGAAGGTGTACCACTGAAGTGAACTAGAAAGAGCTTAGTAAACTTATCCAGTCCAATAAGGCCTTTAAAGACATGGCGGGCCAATCAATGGTCTGTGCCGCAACAACTAACTGAACTACACCAACTGGCGGGGCTGTTGGAGCCTAGTTCTGGGGAGCCATTTGCTCCGTAGCGGGAGTAGTGGGAGTTTGTGCGCCTCTCCCAGCCTGTGAGACGGTTGGTGCCACTGGGAATGTACCATTCTGGGCCACGCCCTCCCTAAGACTTACCAAACGGACTAGAGCGTCCTGAAGTACTGGAGTGGCTATGAATCCTTCCGGGACCTGAACTGGACAAACTGGTACATTCTGAACTGGAACCTCCTCCTGAAGATCCACCTGAGGTTCTACAACAGGTGCAGTTGCTCGAGCTCTGGACTGAGCTCTACCTCGGCCTCTAACACGACCTCGGCCTCGACCTTTGCCCCTAGTCGTAGCTGTCACTGGAGGATTTGGCTCATGTCCGATTGTAGATGCAGTGTGTGTTGTCGCCATTTGTGAGAGGACAAGAATAGAAGAGTTCAATCGTAAATGATAGAATAACATCACACGACAGAGTAGAATAGAAGTGAAATTGTTCCTAAACTACATATCCTCTAAGAGATAAGTACAGACATCTCCGTACCGATCCTTCAGACTCTAATAAGCTTGCTCGTGACTCGTGAGACCTATGTAACCTAGTGCTCTGATACCAATTATCACGACCCAAAATTCTCACCTTCGGACCGTGATGACACCTAACATTTCACTTGTTAGGCAAGCCAACGTTAAAATAATATTAGTCATTTTTAAACAATTTAAAAACTTATTAATAACAAAGGAATAAATGCGGAAGTAAGGTCTGAAATATAGTGAATAATCCATAAAAATAACGGTGTCTAAATACCATCTCAGAATTGGTGTCACAAGTGCACGAGCTTCTAGAATAATACAAATAAAGGTTTGAATAAAATAAAGTTGTCTGGAAACAAACACACAACTAAAGTAAAATAGACGGGGACTTCAGAACTACGGACGTCGTGTAGTTATACCTCAAGTCTCCTCTGGTAGCTGAAATCCGAGCAAGTCTATGGTACGCCGCAGGGACCAACTCCGAAATCTGCACAAGAAGTGCATAGTGTAGTATTAGTACAACCGACCCCATGTACTAGTAAGTGTTGAGCCTAACCTCGACGAAGTAGTGACGAGGCTAAGGCAGGTCACTTACATTAACTTGTATGCAATATTAGTAACAGCAACAAATAATAGAAATAAATCAGGTAACTCATTTATAATAATTAAAGCAAACTCAGCAGTCTTAACCAATTATCATTTCCATCAATTTCCGTTGCAGCGTGCAACCCGCTCTCATAATATATTCACATTCAATTTTATTGCGGCGTGTAACCCGCTCCTCCAATATATTCATTTTAATCAAGTCTGTATATATATATATATATATATATATATATATATATATATATATATATATATATATATATATATATATATATATATATATATATATATATATATATATATATATATATATATATATATATATATATATATATATATATATATATATATATATATATATATATATATATATATATATATATATATATATATATATATATATATATATATATATATATATATATATATATATATATATATATATATATATATATATATATATATATATATATATATATATATCCTCCAATATGGACTTTTAATAAGTTTGTTGCGGTGTGCAGCCCGATCCTCTAATATGGACTTTTAATAAGTTTGTTGCGGCGTGCAACCCGATCCTCCAATATGGTCTTTTAATAAATCTATTGCGGCGTGCAACCCGATCCTCCATTATATCCATTTCAGTCAATTCTGTTGTAGCGTGCAACCCGATCCTCCAATATATCCATTTCAATCAATTCTGTTGCGGCGTGCAACCCGTTCCTCCAACATATTCATTTACCAATTCTTATAGAAGAAATTTCTCCAATAAATGCAACAATTAATATAAAATTATAAGACAACAAGCATACAATAATTATGATTTAATTATAAACAAACAATGACAAATAACAATTTATTATGGAAATCAGGGAGAAAATAGGCAGTTTAATATTTAATATGCTAAATGTCAAGTAGCAATTAATACACATAATTCAAATAAGATGTAGCAATTATTACAGGAATTCAAGAATTAATATTTGATAAAGAATATGAGATAAATAATTATTATAATAATTAATTCATGATTTAAAATAATTAATGATTATTTAAGTAAATATGCAAACAATTAAGTAAATATAGACACTCGTCACCTCGCCTATACGTCGTTCACATGCATTTCACATAACAAATAGTTTAAGGGTTCTATTCCCTCAAGTCAAGGTTATCCACAACACTTACCTCGCTTTGCAAATTCCAATCAATTACTCAACCACAACTTTTCCTTTTAAATTTGTCTTCAAAAGCTTCAAATCTATTCACAAACAATTCGATATACTCAATATGAATCATAGGAATTAATTCCATATGAATTTACTAATTTTCCGGATAAAAATCCAAAATTTATTTAAATATTCGACAGTGGAACCCACATCTCAAATCCCGAAAAAACTCGCGAAATCCGAACACCCATTCCGCTATGAGTTCAACCATACAGAAATTATCCAATTTCGATATCAAATGGACCTTCAAATCATAAATTCTTGTTTTGGAAGACTTTATAAAAATCTGATTCCCCCCCTTCTTCCATAAATTCATGGATTCATGATGTAAATGAGTATGGAATCATGAAATATAATCAATATAGGATAAAGAACACTTATCCCAATGTTTTCCCGTTAATCACCCATCATTACCCAAACTCGAAATTGAAGATTAGTGGCTAGAAACTTACCTCTTTGATGAAGAACTTGAGGAATTTCTTGTTGGTTTTCAAGGCTTGGACAAGAATTTGATGAACAAGAATGATACATAAGGTCATTTCTGAGGAATGGTCATGGAGAGGAAATGATTATGATACATAAGGTCATTTCTGATAGGCCCACAAAATTTCAGGGTATTCGAAGCCGGTCACCCGAATTCTTGAAGATGGAAAAATTAAAAATCGTGTTGAATTCTTATTTTATGACGCTACAATGTCAAATAATGAGGAATGATCATGGCAAAACAATAACTATTGTTCGATAGGTCATTTTTTATGTCACACCAATTTTAGGCCTTTCGAGGTCAGTTCCCCGAATTCATAAAGATGGCATGGACATTAGCGCGAAAAATCGTAAATCATACTAAAGTCCTGTATTATGGCCCTAAAACTCCAAAAAATGAGGAATGGTGATGAAGAGACAGACTATTGTTCATTAGGTAGTTTTTTATAGGCCCGCAAAATTTTAGTCAATTAGGAAACGGTCGCCCAAATTTATAAAGATGGAATGGATATTAGCATACGAAAAAACCGAAAATCATGCTAAATTCATATTTTATGATCCAAAACCACAAAAAAATAAAGAACGGTCTTGGCGAGGTAATGAGTTTTATTCATTAGGTCATTTATGATTGGCCCAAAAAGTTATAGGTGATTCGGGGCATGTCGCCCGAATTCATGAATATGACACGGACATTAACACATGAAATATCGAAAGCCGTGCTGAATTCCTGTTTATAGTCCTAAAACACCAAAAGACAAGAAACAATCATGTGGAGTCAGTAACCATTATTCATTAGGTCGTTTATGATGGGACCACAAAACTTTTAAGAGATTCGAGGCCGGTCGCCCAAATTCATGAAGATGGTGTAGAATTACCGTTTTATGGCCCTAAAATGCCAAAAAATGAGGAACGTTCATGGGGAGGCAATGAATATTTTTAATTAGGTCATTTCTCATGAGCCTGTAAAATTTTATACGATTCGGGGCCGGTCACCCGAATTCATGCAGATGTCATGGACATTAGCACACGAAAAATCGAAAATTGTGCGGAATTCCTATTTTATGACCCTTAAATGTTAAAAAATGAGGAACGATCATGGAGAAGCAAAGATTATTGTTCATCAGGTCATTTTTGATAAGTCAACAAAACTATAGGAGATCCGAGGCCGTTGCCTGAATTCATGAAAATGGCGTGGACATTAGCACAAGAAAAAATCGAAAACGTGATGAATTCATGTTTAATTGTTCTAAAACGCCCCAAAAAAGGAAAGATCATGGATAGGCAATGACTAGTATTCATTAGGTGATTTATGGGCTCAAAAACCTTTATGCAATTCGGGGCTCGTCACCCGAATTCATGAAGCTAGCCCATGTCATCGGTATGAATCCGAGCGATAGGACCCGAATCACCTAAAATTTTGCCAGCCTATCAAAAATGACCTAATGAATAATAGTCATCTTTTCGTCATATCCGTTCTTCTTTTTTGGCGTTTTAGGGTCATAAAATTGGAATTCCGCCAAATTTTCATATTTTCGTGTGCTATAGCCTACGCCATCTGCATGGGTCTCGTAGACCGGACTCGAATCGCCTAAACTTTTGTTGCCCCATCAAAAATGACCTAAGAAAAAACATCGCTCACCATGATTGTTCCTCATTTTTTGACGTTTTAGGGCCATAAAATTAGAATCCCACTTGAATCCTAGATTTCTGAGTCCACGCCATCTGCATGGGTCCGGCCAACGGGACCCAAATTTGCCCAAAATCTTACGGGCCCATAAAAAATCACCTAAGGAATAATATTCATCCTCTCGGTATAACCGTTCCTCGTTTTTAGCATTTTAGGGCCTTAAAATTGGAATTCCTTCTCATTCTCAGATTTCGTGTGTTATAGCCCACGCCATCTGCATGGGCCCAGGGTACCGTATCCCGATTGCCTAAAAATTTGTCGGCACATAAAAAACGACCTAAGGAACAATATTCATCACCTCGCCATGACTGATCCTCATTTTTTGGTATTTTAGGGCCATAAAACTGAAATTCCGCCCAATTCCCAAATTTTCATGTGCTATAGCTCACGTCATCTGCATGGGTCCTGGCGACCGAACCCAAAACGCTTAAAAGTTTTTCGGCCCATCAAAAAATGATTTAAGGAACAATAGTCATCGCCTCTCCATGACCGTTCCTCATCTTTTGGCGCTTTAGGGCCATAAAACTGAAATTCCGCCCAATTTCATATTTTCGTGTGCTATAGCCCACGTCATCTGCGTGAGTCCGGGCGACCAAACTCAAATCTCCTAACATGTTTTCAGCTCATAAAAAATGACCTAATGAATAATAGTCATAGCCTCCCCATGAACGTTCCTCATTTTTTGGCGTTTTAGAGCCATAAAACTATAATTCTACTCGATTCCTAGATCTTCGTGTGTTATAGCCCACGCCATTTGCGTGGGTCCGATCGACCGGACCCAGAACGCCTAAATATTTTGCTGGCTCGTCAAAAATGACTTAAAGAACAATAGTTATTGCCTCTCCATGACCGTTCCATATTTTTTTGCGTTTAGGTCCACAAAATTGGAATTCCGCCCGATTCCCTGATTTTTGTGTGTTATAGCCCATACCATCTGCATGGATCCGGGCAACCGGAACTGAATCGCTTAAAAATTTTCCGGCCAATCAAAAATGACCAAAGAAACAATAGTCATTGCATCGCCATGACAGTTCCTTGCTTTTTGGTATGTTAGGGCCATATAACTGAAATTCCGCCTGAATCCCAAATTTTCTTGTGCTACCACCCACGCCATCTGTATGGGCCCAGGTGACCGGACCCCGATCGCTAAAATTTTGCAGCCATAAAAAATGACCTAAGCAACAATAATCATCGCCTCGAAATGATCGTTCCTTATTTTTTTAGCGTTTTAGGTCCATAAAATTGGAATTCTGTCTGATTCTCGGATATTTGTGTGCTATACCCCACACCATTTATATGGGCCCGGGCGACCGGACCTCAATAGCCTAAATTTTATCTGCCCCATCATAAAAAACCTAAGGAACAATAGTCATCGTCTCTCCAGGACCGTTTCTCATTTTTTGGCATTTTAGGGCCATAAAACTGGAATTCTACCCGATTCCCATATATTCGTGCCATCTTCATGGGCCCGGGCAACCGGACCTGGATTGCCTTAAATTTTATCGGTCCATCAAAAATGACCTAAGGAGCAATAATCATCGCCTCGCCATGATCGTTCCTCAATTTTAGCATTTTAGTGCCATAAAACTGGAATTGCGCCAGATTCTTAGATTTTCGTGTGCTATAACCCACACTATCTGCATGGGAGCGGGAAACAAGACCTCGATCGCCTAAAATTTTGTCGTCCCATCAAAAAGGACCTAAGGAATAATAATCATCGCCTCGCGATGGCCGTTCCTCATCTTTTGGCGTTTTAGGGCCAAAAAACTTGAATTCCGCCATCTACGGTATTTGTGTGATATAGCCCACGCCATCTATATGGTTCCGAGCGACCGGAACCCAATCGTTTAAAATTTTTCTAGCGCATCAAAAATTTCCTAAGGAACAATAGTCATCGCCACACCATGATCGTTCCACATGGCGTTTTAGGGACATAAAACTAGAATACATCCCGATTCCTAGATTTGTGTGTGTTATAGCTCATGCCATCTGCATGGGCCCGGGCTACTAGAGCTCGATCGCATAAATTTTTTCGGTCCATAAAAATGACCTAAGGAACAATAGTCATCGCATCACTATGACTGTTTCTCATTTTTGGAAATTTTAGGACCATAAAACTAGAATTCCGCCTGATTCCTAAATATTCGTGTGCTATAGCCCACGCTATCTGCATGGGCCTGGACGATCGGACCCCGATCACCTAAAATTTTGTCGTCCCATAACAAATGACCTAAGTAACAATAGTCATCACCTTACCATGACCGTTCCTCATTTTTTGGCGTTTTAAGGCTATAAAACTAGAATTCCGCTCTATTCCCATATTTTCATGTGCCATAGCCCACACCATCTGAATGGTCCCAGGAGACCGGACCCGGATAACCTAAAATTTTCCCTGAACGTCAAAAACGACCTAAGGAACAATAGTCATTGTCTCGCCATGACCGTTCCTTGTTTTTTGGCGTTTTAGGGCCATAAAGCTGGAATTCTGTCCGATTCTCAAATTTTCGTGTGTTATAGCCCCTGGGCCTGGGAGACCTGACCTCGATCGCCTAAAATTTTTCTGGGCCATCAGAAACGACCAAAGGAATAATAGTCATTGACTCGCCATGACCATTCCTCGTTTTTAGCGTTTTAGGGCCGTAAAACTGAAATTATGCCTGATTTCTATATTTTCATGTGCTATAGTCCACACCATCTGCATGAGCCCGGGCGACCAGACACCGATCACCTAAAATTTTGTCGGCCCATCAAAAACAACCTAAGGAACAATAATCATCGCCTCGCCATGATAGTTCCTCATTTTTAGCGTTTTAGAGCCATAAAATTGGAATTCCCTCTCGATTTTTCGATTTTCGTGTGCTATACCTCACACCATCCGCATGGACCTGAGCGACTAGACCCCGATTGCTTAAAATTTTGCTGGACCTTCAAAAATGACCTAAGGAATAATAGCCAATGCCTCTCCACGATCTTTCCTCATTTTTTGGCGTTTTAGGGCCATAAAACTAGAATTTCGCCTGATTCCCAGATTTTCGTGTGCTATAGTCCACGCTATTTGCATGGGCCTGGGCCCGGACCTAGATCAACTAAAATTTTATCGGCTCATCAAATATGACCTATGGAACATTAGTCATCGTCTCTCCATGACCGTTCCTCGATTTTTGGCGTGTTAGGTCCATAAAACGTGGATTACGCACGATTCCTAGATTTTTGAGTGCTATAGCCCACACCATCTGCATTGGCCCGGCGGCCGGACCCCGATCGCCTAATATTTTTCTGGACCATAAACACTGACCTCAGGAACAATAATCATCGCCTCACCATGAGCCCTTCTTGTTTTGTTTAGCATTTTAGAGTCATAGAACTGAAATTACGCCCGATTCCCATATTTTCGTATGCTATAGCCTACGCCATCGGCATGTGCCACGTCGACTGGACCCCCGATCACCTTATATTTTATCGGACCATCAAAAATGACCAAGTAACAATAGTCATCTCCTCGCCATGACCGTTCCTCTTTTTTTGACGTTTTAGGGTCATAAAACTAGAATTTCTCCCGATTCGTAGATTTTCGTGTGCTATAGCCCACACCATCTACATGGGTCCGAGCATCTAGACCCCGATCGCCTAAAATTTTGCATGTCCATAAAAATAACCTAATAAACAATAGTCAATGCCTCATCATGATTGTTCCTCATTTTTTGGCGTTTTAGGGTCGTGTACTATAGCCCACGCCATTTGCATGGACCCCGGCGACCGAAACCCGATCACTTAAAATTTTGTTGGCTCATAACAAATGGCCTAAGGAATAATATTCATCGCCTCTCCATGATAGTTCCTCATATTTTGGTTTAGGACCATAAAATTGTAAGTCTGCCCGATTCTCAGATTTTCCAGTATTATAGCCCACGCCATATGCATGGGCCCGAGCAACCGAACCCTAATCGCCTAATATTTTGTCGGCCCATCAAGTACGACCTAAGGAACAATAGTCATCGCCTCACCATGACCGTTCCTCATTTTTTGGCATTTTAGGGTCATGAAACTAGAATTCCTCCCGATTCTCAGATTTTTGTGCTCTATATCTCACGCCATCTGCATAGGATTGGGCGACCGGACCCTGATCGCCTAAAATTTTGCCGGCCCATAACAAATAACCTAAGGAATAATATTCATCACCTCTCCATGACCGTTTCTCACTTTTCAGTGTTTTAGGGCCATAAAATTAGAATTTCGCCTGATTCCCAAATTTTAGTGTTCTATAGCCAACGCCATATGTATGGGTCCGGGTGACGGACCCTGATCGCCTAATATTTTGCCAACCTATCAAAAATATCCTAACAAACAATAGTCATCGTATCTCCATGACCGTTCCTCATTTTTTGGCGTGTTAGGGCCATAAAACTAGAATTTTGCCTGATTCACAGATTTTCGTATGTTATATCCCATGCCATTTGCGTGGGTTAGGGCGACCGGACCTGAAATGCCTAAAATTGTGTCGTCTAATAAAAAATGACTTAAGGAATAATAGTTATCGCCTTGTCATGACCGTTTCTTATTTTTAGCATTTCGGGCCATAAAACTATAATTTCGCCCGATTCCCAAATATTTGTGTGTTATAGCTCACACCATGTGCATGGGTTCGGGCGAGTAGAACCGAATCGTCTAAAATTTTGCCGGCTAATAGAAAACGACAAAAGGAATAATAATCATTGCATCGCAATGACCGTTCCTCGTTATTTGGCGCGTTAGGGACATATAACTAGAATTATAACCGATTCCCAAAATTTCATGTGCAGATGGCGTGGGTTATAATACTCAAAGAATGAGGAATGGTCATGGAGAAGCGATGACTATTGTTCCTTATGTCGTTTTAGATGGGACAACAAATTTTAGGCGATCCAGGTCCGGTCGTCTAGACCCATGCAAATGGTGTGGGCTATAGCACACAAAAATCTGGGAATCGAGCGGAACTCTAGTTTTATGACCCTAAAATGCCAAAAAATGAGGTACGGTCATGCCGAGGCGATGAATATTGTTCCTTAGGTGATTTTTGGTGGGCCGATAAAATTTTAGATGATCGGGGTCCGATCGCCCGAGCTCATGCAAATGGTGTGGGCTAGTATTTGAAAATCTGGGAATTTGGTGGAATTCCAATTCTATGCCCTAAAATGCCAAAAAATGAGGAACAATCATGGCGAGGCGATGAATATTGTTCCTTAGAGCATTTTTGAAGGACCGGCTAAATTTTAGGTGATCTGGGTCTCGTCGCCCGGCCCCATGAAGATGACGTGGGCTATAGCAAATCGAGCGTATTTCCAAGTTTTTGGCCCTAATACACTAAAAATGAGGAATGATCATGGCAAGGTAATGACTATTACTCCTTAGGTCAGTTTTGATGGCTAGAAAAGTTTTTAGGTGATTGGGGTACGATCTCTTAGGCTCATGCAGATGGCGTGGGCTATAGCACACGAAAAACTAGGAATCAAGCGAAATTCCAGTTTTGTGGCCCTAAAATACAAAAAAATGAGGAACAGTCATGGCGAGGTAATGACTATTGTTCATTAGATAGCTTCTTATGGGCACAAATAATTTGAGAATCGGGCGGAATTCCAATTTTCTGCCCCTAAAAGGCCAAAAAATAAGGAATGGTCATGGCGAGGCGATGACTATTGCTCCTTAGGTCATTTTTGATGAGCCGATAAAATTTTAGGTGATCGGGGTCCGGTCGCCCTGGCCCATGCAGATGACGGCACACGTAAATCTCAGAATATGGCGAATTTCAATTTTATGGCCCTAAAATGCTAAAAAATGAATAACGGTCATGGCGAGATGTTGACTATTTTTTCTTAGGTAGTTATTGATGAGCCGACAATATTTTAGTTGATTATGGTCTAGTCGCCCGGGCCCATGCAAATGTCGTGGATTATAGCATACGAAAATCTGAGAATCGAGAGAAATTCTAGTTTTATGGCCCTAAAACGTCAAAAAATGAGGAACGATCATGGCGAGGCGATTACTATTGTTCATTACGTTGTTTTAATGGACCAACAAAATTTAAGGCTATCAAGGTCTGGTCGTCCAGGCCCAAGTAGATGGCGTGGACTAGCACATTAAAATCTAGGAATGGAGCGGAATTCCAGTTTTATGGCCCGAAAATACCAAAAAATGAGGAACGGTCATGGCGAGACGATGACTATTATTACTTAGGTCATTTCTTATGGTCCCATAAAATTTTAGGCGATTCAGGGCCGATTGTCCGAATTCATGAAGATGGCACAGATATTAGCATACGCAAAATCAGAAAGCTTGCTGAATTCCTGTTTTATTGCCCAAAAGGCCAAAAAAAGAGAAACGGTCATGGGAAAGCAATGACTAATATTCATTAGATAGCTTTTGATGGACCCACAAATTTAGGCAATTCGGCGTCGTTCGCCCGAATTCATGAAGATGGCGTCGACATTAGCATACGAAAAATTAAAAATCTGTTGAATTCCCGTTTTATGGCCCTAAAATGCCAAAACGAGGAACAATCATGGTGAGACAATAGTTATTGTTCATTAGGTCATTTTTTATGATCCCACAAAAATTTAGACGATTCAGGGCCGGTCGCCCGAGTTCATGAAGATGGCATGGAAATTTGCACACACAAAATTAGATATCGTGCTGAATTCCTATTTTATGGCCTTAAAATGCATAAAATAAGGAACGGTCATGGACATACAATGATTATGGTTCATCAAGTTGTTTCTAATGGGCCCACAAAATTTTAGGCGATTAAGGGTCGGTCGCCCGAATTCATGAAGTTGACATTGACATTAGCACACGAAAAAATAGAAATCTTGCCGAATTCTTATTTTGTGGCCCTAAAATGCCAAAACATGAGGAACAATCATGGATAAGCAATGACTAATGTTCATTAGGTTGTTTCTGATGTGACCATAAAACTTTAGGCGATTCGGGACCGGTCGCTTGAATTCATTAAGAAGACATGACATTAGCCCGTGAAAATCGATAATCGTGCTGAATTCCTGTTTTATTGCCTTAAAATACCAAAAACGAGGAATGGCCATGGAGAAGCACTTACAATGGTTCATTAGGCCATTTTTTATGGGCCCATAAAATTTTAGGCGATTCGAGGTCGGTCGCTTGAATTCATGAAAATGGCATAGACTAGCATTCAAAAAATCGGAAATCATATTGCATTCCTATTGTATGGCCCAAAAACGCTAAAAATGAGTAATGGTCATGGAGAACCAATGACAATGGTTCATTACGTCATTTCTGATGGGCCCACAAAAGTTTAGGCGATTCAGAGCCTTCGCCTGATTTCATGAAGATGGTGTGGACATCGGCACACGAAAAATTAGATATCTTGCTGAGTTTGTGATTATATCCACTTTTCTCGTGCATATTAGTACGAGCTGATTTGTTTTTTAAAAATTCGACAGACCATGATTGGCCTGAATTTTTGTAGGTCCATAGGAAACGGCCTAGTGACCAATACTCATTGTTTCGCTATGCCTTTCAAGTGTGCTTTTGATGTTTTTAGTTCATGCAACATGAATTTTTGATTATATCCACTTTTCATTTGTATTAGTATATGATGGTTTTGTAAAAAAAAATGACGGACTTCGATTGGCCTAAATTTTTGTAGGCCCATAGGAAACAACTAGTGATCAATATGCATTGTTTCGCCATAATATTCAGGTTTATTTTATGGCATTCAGGGATCATGCAATATGAATTTATGATTATATACACCTTTTATGTGAATTAATACATGTTGATTTTGTAAAAAAAAATTGGCATACTCCAATTGGCCTGAAATTTCGTAGGTCTATTGGAAATGGCCTAGTGACACTCATTGTTTCGCCATGACTTTCTAGTTTCTTTTTTGATATTTTACGGTCATGCAACAAGAATTTGTAATGATGTCCTCTTTTTCATATGTATTAGTACATGCTGATTTTGTAGAATTTCATTGACGTACTCCGATCTGCCAAATTTTTGTAGATCCAAAGGAAGCTGCCTAGCGACCAATACTCTTCCCTTTGTCGTGATTTTCAGACTAGGATCGTGCAACACGAATTTATGATTATATCCACTTTTTCGTGTGTATTAGTACATGCTGATTTAGTAAAAAAAATTCGACAGACTACAAATTGCCTAAAGTTTTGTAGATTCATGGAAAATGACCTAGTGACCAATACTCATTGTTTCGCTATGACCTTCGAGATTGCTTTTTGGTCTTTTAAGTTGATGCAACACGAATTTTTAATTATATCCATTTTTTTGCTTGTATTAATACATGATGATTTTATAATTTTTTTACGAACTCTAATTGGACTAAATTTTCGTAGGTCCATAGAAAATCGCCAGTGACTAATACCAAAGCTAGATTTTTTTTGGCATTTTAGGACCATAAAACTGGAATTTCGCCCGATTCTTAGGTTTTCGCGTGCTATAGCCCAAGCCATCTGCCTAGGCTCGGGCAACCGAACCCTGATCGCCTAAAATTTTATCGGCCCATCAAAAACGACCAAAGGAACAATAGTCATTGCCTCGCCATGACCATTCTTCGTTTTTAGCTTTTAGGGCCATAAAACTAGAATTACGCCTGATTCCTAGATTTTCGTGTGTTATACCAGACCCCGATAGCCTAAAATTTTGTCGGCCCATCAAAAATAATAGAAGGAACAATAGTCATCGCCTCGCCATTATCGTTCCTCATTTTTTGGTATTTTAGAGTCATAAAACTGGAATTTCTCCCGATGTCGGTCCATCAAAAATGACCTAAGAAACAATAGTCAATGTCTCTCCATGATCGTTCCTCGTTTTTTGGCGTTTTAGGGCCATAAAACTAAAATTCTGCCGATCCCAGATTTTCGTATGCTATAGCCCACGTCATTTGCATGGTCCCGGGAGAACGGACCCCGATCAACTAAAATTTTGTTGGCTCATAAAAAATGACCTATAGAACAATAGTCATCGCCTCGCCATGTCCGTTCCTCGTTTTCTGGCGTTTTAGGGCCATAAAACTTGAATTCCACGCGATTCTTAGATTTTCGAGTACTATAGCCCATACCATCTGCATGAGCCCGGGCAACCGGACCCTGATCGCCTAATATTTTGTTGGCCTATAAAAAATGACCCAACGAACAATAGTCATCGCCTCGCCATGATCGTTCCTCATTTTTAGTGTTTTAGGCCCATAAAACTAGAATACACTCGATTCCAAGATTTTTGTGTATTATAGCCCATGGCATTTGCATGGACTTCGGCGACCGGACCTCGATCGCCTTAAATTTTATTGGACCATAAAAATAACATAAGAAACAATAGCCATCACCTCGCTATGATAGCTCATTTTTTGGCGTTTTAGGGCCATAAAACTGGAATTCCTCTCGATTCCCAAATTTTTGTGTGTTATATAGCCCATACCATTTACACAGGCCCGAGCGACTAGACCCCGGTCACCTAAAATTTTGCATGTCCATAAAACATAACCTAAGAAACAATAGTCAACGCATCACCCTCGTTTTTTGGCGTTTTAGGGCCATAAAACTGGAATTTCGCCTGATTCCTAGATTTTCGGGTGTTATAGACCACGCCATTTGCATGGGCCCGGGCGATCGAAACCCGATCACCTAAAATTTTGTTGGCTCATCAAAAATGACCTAAGAAACAATAGTCATCGCCTAGCCATGACTGTTCCTCGATTTTTGGCGTTTTAGGATAATAAAATTGAAATTTCGCCCGATTCCTAGATTTTCGAGTGCTATAACCCACGCCATATGTATGGCCCCGGGCGATCGGACCCTGATCTCCTAATATTTTTCCATCCCCTAAATATGACCTAAGGAACAATAATCATTGCCTCACCATGAGCGGTCCTCGTGTTTTGGCGTTTTAGGGTCATGAAACTAGAATTCCGTCTGATTCCCAGATTTTTGTGCACTATAGCCCACGCCATATGCATGAGCCCGAGTGACTGAACCCTGATCGCCTAAAATTTTGCCGACCCATAAAAAATAACCTAAGGAACAATAGTCATCGCATCGCCATGACCGTTCCTTATTTTTCAGTTTTTTAGGGTCATAAAACTAGAATTTCGTCTGATTCCCAGATTTTAATGTGTTATAGCCCATGCCATCTGCATGGGCCCGGGCGATGGATCCCGATCGCCTAAAATTTTGTCAGCCCATCAAAAATGACCTAACGAACAATAGTCATCGCATTGCCACGATCGTTTCTCGTTTTTCGGCGTGTTAGGGCCATAAAACTGAAATTCCGCCCGATTCGCAGATATTCGTGTGTTATATAGCCCACGCCATCTATGTGGGTCCGGGCCACCAGACTCTGATCACCTAAAATTTTGTCGGCTCATAAAAAACGACTTAAGGAACAATAGTAATCGCCTCGCCAGTTTTTGATGGGCCGGTAAAATCGGACGTGCTGATAATTGACAACTTAAAATATCAAAAAATGTAAAGTGAAATTTCCAAGAATTTGTTCCATCACTAGTAACCACAAAATGAAAAGGAAGAGGATATATTCAAATGTAATGATAAGAAATTTGAAATTGACATTCCCAAAGTTCTTATCCTTTGTAAAGGAAATGTACTAACAATCGACTAATATTATCAACAAAATACCGATGTTAGGTCTTGTTTTAGATTTAACTGCATTTTCTGGTCGAGGGGCCACAAAAAGTCCTAATGCGATTCCCCGTATCATATGTTAAATTAAACTTATAAATGTGATAATAAACTTGATTATGATATAAATTAATGATTTAATACGACCCTTAATAAAAGAAGTGAGAGCTTAGCCAGCCCCAGTTCAAATACCATTATTTTCACTTTATCCTGCCCTCTTATGTTCTAATAGATGCAAATGGTGTCCTTCGTCAATAGGGCTAGAAGAACCACTAGTGTCGTTTGGTTGAAAAACAAATTATTTTATGATCAGTTATTCCGAGATTAATTATACTGGAATTATTATATCACTCTTTCATAGAGATAAAAATAACATTATAATCCCGGAATAACTAATTCTCGAATTAAATGTGAGTTAAACTCATCTCAAATTTAATCTTGGGGTTAATTATCCCTTATCCTATACCAAACGAGCGACCATGATTTGACCGTATATTTTGAACATAATTAAATATAGATATCATGAACACGAGATCCAGAATACCAAGCCGAGAAAGTCGAGCAACCATTTTCATTAGAAAAACTCAATTGGTCGCATACTGCATATTCTAACTCGTTCTACTATATGTGAGAAGAAGCCGCAAATAGTTTGGACGATTGACAAGAATGACTCCATAAGGGGCTGATTTTAGCCGAATGTCTTCAAAATCGTGGTATTTAAAAAATAGATCCGCACATAGTTATTGCTCTTCAAAGTTTTTCTACTGGATTGATAGATTTTATGTTATAGTTAATCTATCTATTTGTTAGCTGTTCATCATAGTCTACCAGGTTGTCATGATTTTATTCTTTAGGGATTTCTTACCGATTTGGTAGAGTTTATGCTATATTTGCTCAATCTATCTGTTAAATTGTTCACCGAAGTCTGCCCGATTGTTATAACTTTTTTTGTGTTATTTTAACAAATAGTTCTTCAAATTTGCAACTTCAATTTCAATTAAACCACCCTAAATTCGCTCCAAATGATCTCAAATTTAAAATAAAGCTTTCAAATACCACAACACAAGCAATCCTTAATCACCAATTTAACAAAATAACACCAAGTCAAGAAGATCTACTTTGTCTTTTTTACTACTTTCTAAGGTCCAACAAATGAAGTTTTGAGCTTTTTACAGTAAAGGTATTTGAACTAAAAATTTAAAGTATAAATTATTAACATTCAAACGATTTTAACAACAATGGTTCATTAATCTTCTACTTTCCACCACCAAATAAGAATTTCAAGCTTTAAATATTGAAGAACTATGGTGTTCAAGTAAAAAAAATCGGGGCTTTCACTAAACCGTCAAAAATAGAGATATTCCACCAAAGATATGTCACGTTGGAGACATGCCGTGCAATTCCTTTAAATTGTGTTCCCATAAGGTCATAACAATTGGGCTTTTCCCTTGTGGGACATCAAAGGCCAAATTCCAACCATTCATCTTAGAAGAATTAACCCAAATAGTCGCCCACTCAATCACCACTATCAACAATAACATACCCAGTATTATCCCACATTGTGGGGTCTGAGGAAGGTAGTGTGTACGCAAACCTTACCTCTACCTTGTGAAGATAGAGAGATTGTTTCCAATAGACCATCGGCTCAGGAAGTCGCCCACCCAACCAAATTAAAAATAATCGATGAAGATATAATACATGCATAATTATGTATAATCAATGTATAAACTATGTATATGGCTAGAAAAAGTAAATAATGAATATGACCGGCTATTTGTGTAAAGATCATATTCTTCTTATGACTAACTGGACTCTAAAACAATTTGGGCTTGGACTCTCTAGATTGGGCTTCGCGAATGAAGTTGGGCTCAAGAATAGTAATCTCCGCTTATCCAAACAGAACTTAATAAATTAAAATCGTGTTATCTTCCTTCTCCTCCTCCTTCGCTCTTCTCATCTCTTCTAATTCAATTTCTTACAATTCAATTCTTCCAACATTAGGGCTTTAATTTGGCTCCTAGATCAGAATACGACATCGTTTAGAAGAATCCTAAAATGGCGAATCAAGGAGCAAAGAAGCGAAAGGAAGAAAACGCTCGTCATATGAAGAAACTCTTTCAAATCATCCTTGCTTGCAACGTAAATTTCTCCTCATTTTTTCAATTAAAATGATTTTTTTATTTATTTGTTTATTTATTCAATTTTATTTTGTGTATAGGTAATTTATTTATTGGTGAGAGCTGGAATTTTCCATTCAAGTTTCACATGGAAGCATATAGTAGGATTATTGTTGACTTCTTTGGCTTATGCTTTACCATACAAACAATTAGATTCAATGTCAAAACCAAGTTATGGTGATGATGGAGAGCTCTTTGATGGTGGATATGATATGAGTACTGGTGGTATTTGTGGGTAATGTGTAGCTTCATTCCCAATTCATTTTCATTGTTTTATTTTTTGAGGTTTTGAGTTTTTTTACGTTTTTTGAGCTGTTTTAACTTGAGTTTGATAAAATATCGGCCTTGGTTATTAACAGTTTGTTTGGATGGTTGTTACCGGTTGTATTGTATCGTTATGTTTGTTTTGATTATTACTTAAATTTTATTGTATCGTATCGTTAAATTTGTCGTTATGTAACAACGAAAAGTGTCACTTTATGTAACGACATATTTGGTGTGGTTGCATCATTACCGTTTTTTTTCCCTCTCATCTTGTCCTCCCTTATTATTAAATAATCTTATTTTATCCTTTACCCTACCTTTTTATTAATAATTTTACCTCGTACCCTACCTTTTTTTTTATTTGTATTATTGCAAGTTTATTCGTCATATTGTTGCATAACATCACGAAACGACGATAAACAATACGATCTATCCAAACATTATATATATCAAAATAATAACAGTACAATACAATATGATACGATATATTTTAAAATAATACATAACAACCATCCAACCAAGCTGTAAAAAAATTGAGCTATGATGCCCATTACACATCAATTTCCTTGTATAATGTTTTGGGGGCATATTAAATTTTAACTACTAATGCAATAATCACTATCTTTTTTATAGAGAGACTAGTTGTTGGATTCTGAGCTTTGAACTTGATTTCAAGCTGTAAATGTTGCTTTTAATATGCTCAGTTTTGCTGATATTATATTCCTAGTCAAAGCATTGGCTTTCTGGTAACTTGATTATCTCCTGCTCCATTTTGTTTGTAAATATATATATAAAATCTTACTTTGTGATGAATCTTGTTTGCAGATATTTACATGATGTAATCTACATTACATGTTTCGTGCAGTTGGCTTCTATCATCTCTGACAAGTTCTGGTACACATATCTGGTGGTAAGTTTATTTTTATACCTTTATCCATGCATTAGTTACATGTCACAGTCAACGTTATGCATTTTGAGAATGGATCAGAGCTTATAATCAGTAGGAAATATCCATATCCATTGCTGCAAAATTCAATTAACATAAAAATTTGGTAAGATGTTATTTCTGTTGTCTTATCGTTGGTATGATCTATAGTTTATCTAGCCATCACAATAAGGTTTTATTGACTACGTTTGAAGAACATCCTACTTTTGGATCTTTCATGGATGCAAGGACGTGTGGATAACTCATTGGTTGATTTGTGAGTGAAAAGACGCACCTTAGGAAAGAAGAAAATAAGTTGAGTTTCCAGTCATTATTCCATGTATTTGGTCAGGAATTAGTATAAATTTAGAGTAGATTTTGTTGTGTTCCAGAGGAGCTTTGCATGGGTTTGAAACATTATTTCCATTAGTAAAGTTGAAAGTTATCACTATATACATGTTATGATTTTGCGTTGCTGAAATCTCAAGGCAATAATTTTGTGCTTTCTTTCTTTTTCAGTCAATGAATTTGAGAAATTCTTTTACAGAATAAGAGCCCACCTCCGCCCAATTTTAAGTCTTGTGATGGTGCCTGCTTTTATTCTCTTTCTTTTTCAGTCAATGAATTTGAGAAATTCTTCTACAGAAATGAAGCCTGCCTTCACCCAATTTTATGTCATGTGATGGCGCTTGACAGAGCAATTCTTGTCTTAATATCCAATGATAACCTTACTTATCAGTCCAAAAGAAAAACAAAAAATAAAATTATAAGATGAGAGGGAGAGAGAGCTCACATTCTAGTGCATTTGAGGAGAGGGGAAAAGAGGAAGGAGAACAGAGATACAAAGAGTTTTTCTCCAAAAGCTAAAACATCTTAACATCCTGCAGTATTCTTTGTCCTTTACAATGTGGCAAAGTAGATGTCTTCATGGCATCGCCAAATTTACCCTTTTCTAGTTTAGTCTTCTGAAGTTCTTGCAGATATTTTTTCTTTAAGGCGAAGCTGAAGATGTTTTTCTTTTAGGGTGTTTTTGCTGTCAAGGAAATTACTAACTCAATCTAGCAAATTCCCTGGTATGAAGGGCACTAGTTCTCTTAATTTATCAATTCTGTTTCCCATATTAGAGAAGGAACTGTTTTCTGACATGCTTGACCATACTTTTGGAGATTTTAGAAGTTGCACATGTTTCAATTAAGTTTATCCCACTCCAATTAAAATTTAGAGCCCTCTATTAAAAATGAGATATTGGCTTAATTAATAGGCTTTCTATTCCAAGGACCCAAGTACTCTTCTTCTTTCGGCCTTTTGTTCCTAGGACTGTTAGACCTCCTATCATTTATCCACAATTTAGTGCTGGTGAAATGTACTCTGGCTTTGACACGTACATCCAAACAGAAAAAGGTGCAATGATGTCATTTGTAGTTGTTTGGGACTGAAGTTAGTTGTTGATGTCATTGTGGTTGTCTTGTCAATCTGCAGAGTGCTAAATGGTATAGCAACAAAGGTGGTCATGCTAGCTTGTTTTAGGCATTTGGTTTTCTACCCTTTTTTAAAAATTGCCAATAAGTTATTCCAAGGGGATACCTTAGTGTTTAAAGCATCGAGAGTAACCTGTAGATTCCAGGTTCGGATCCCAATCCCAGCATCATCAGCGTGCACCGATCTGCACCAACCCCCATTGGGCAGATTGCCCAGCTCCTTGTGGGCTATAGCAGGCTGCCCTGTGGATGTGTGTGGTTTAGTTGAGGTGCACAGAAGTTGGCTGGGATGCTAGTGTTATCCTAAAGGAAAAAAGAAATGGTTAACAAGTTCCTCAGAATGCGAAAGCGGTCTAGCCAAATTGCACCTCTCTTTTTCGTTTACTTTGAATGATCATTCTTTCCCTATTCTCTGTTTTTGAGGGGTGATAATGGAATTCTGTTATTGCAATGAAGATATCCTGTAAGAGTAATGCTTTATTCATGTTTAGTAATGGTTACAGGGACAGATAACTAATGAGATTTTTAAGTTATTTGGCTGACGTGCACTAAATTACCGTTTCCCTTTCCAGATACCTGCATTCGCAGCGTACAAGCTCTCTGGATTTATCAAAGGATTTTTGCCTCAAGGTTCAGAGGTTCGTGTTAAGAATATGGAACCAAATTGTGATAGATTAACAATTCCTTAACTAAGTGACCTAAGGCCCTAATGTTTCTCTTGATTATTCAGGATGCTGAAGAGGATGAAAAGACCAGAAAAAAGAGAGAGAAACTGGAGAAGAAAGCTTCAAGAACCAAATTTGTTAAAACAAGAGCTCGATAACTCAGCAAAGCAATGAAGTAGAATGGTGTTGCTGAGACTTGTGCATTGGCTGATTGACTACACCTGTTCTTCAAATGTCAGAAAATTGTGTTCTAGCACATGAGTTGTCTCGAGACTGGAGATCGATGTAGTCTGATCTTGTTGAAAATTATGGTTTCGGATACTTTGTAGGATTGCCATATACAGATTCATTTTATGTCTGTTTAATGTATTTGTGTATGTCTTGGTCAGCAGACTACATTTCCATATCCACTTTGAAGAAACCTGTACCATGACATAATCAAGGATTTAGCTACATTTTGGTGCAATTTGGAACTTGATCTCGAAACCCTTTCTCAGGTTTGAGATATAATTATGTTCTATGAGTATATTCTGATAGAAGTATATTTTCGAAACATGAAATTTTTGCAAGAGGATGGAATTTTTTATTAGTCAACTGAGTTGGCCACTCATCTAACACACTAGTTTAGAGCATTTTCAGGTTCTATGATTTAAACTTTATTGGTTCGAACTTTAAAGTTTCTAGCATTGAACTCATTATATTTTTAAAGTAATAGGTTCATGTCTACTATTTATTATAATTTTAATGAAGTTTTATACATAAATTTATGTTTCGCTTAGAAAATTATGGATTCAATGGAACTCGTACCTATAGTCATAAATCTGCCCTTGTATTTAGGTGTCCGGATGAAATTCCGTGAGGATGGGGTGAGAATATAATTCCGTGCAACTATTCGGGCAAATAAATATGAACAAACAGTTGCTTATTTATACTATGTTTTGTTGACGGTATAAACTTAATATAGTATAAATTTAATCCCAGACTTAATCCTTGATATCACATCTTATTCTACCTTAACCCATCAAATTTGGTATTATTTTATACCACCTCACATGTGGTATACATTTGTCTAGAGATTATAATCTCAGGACTATAACCCCAGAATAATTTAGTCCGCGTACCAACCGATCCCAATCAACTAAAGTTTAATAAAATTTAGGTGATCGAGAAAGCTTATTACAAATGTCGTGAGGAAACACTGGTTAGTCATTGTGTTTGATGTCATCTTCCTACTACAAATTCTTTTAATTAATTGATAGAAACATTGAAATTTTGAGTAATTTACAGGGACATCCCTCTGGGTTACCTATATTAGATGTACACCTTCTCTAGTTTTCTGCAATGAACTTCATTGAATTTTGTAAAATGTAAACTTTTACCTGAAAACTATATACTTGCACGTAGGGGTGTTCATGGTTCGGTTTGAATCGGTTTTTCCCTAAAAAGAAACCAAATCAAGTAAATCGGTTCTTCAAATATTGGAACCAAACCAAACCAAACCAATTAAGTCGGTTTTTTATCGATTCGGTTTCTATCGATTTTGGTCGGTTTTTCGGTTTTTTCGGTTATTTATCGGGTTTTTTCTTAAATATGAAACATATACTACCAAACACATATTCCGGAGACTACATTTTCAACGTAACGCTATCAAACCAATTGCTCTTTGAGAAATTTATCATTTACCAAGATATATTGATGATAATTGAATCAAATAGTGATGAATAATTTAAGTACTCAATTAAAAATAGATTATTTTTAACATGAAATAAATTCTTGTATTTAGCAAAAGAAAACTATAAAATAAATTTTTGTACTTAGTAAAAGAAAACTACCAATCAAACTAGAAGGCAAAGAATTAGATTATTATAATAGCAAAGAACTAGACTAAAAATACAAATGACTAATATGTACCATAAAATTTTAGAAATTTTATATAAAAATATACATATATATAGGTGTAATAATAAATTTAAATAGCTACTTTTATAGTCGATTTGGTTCGATTTTTTCGGTTATTTTTTTATTAAAACCAAAACCAAACCAAATTTGATCGGTTTTTAAAATTCAAAACCAAAACCAAACCAAATCTAAAAAGTATCGGTTTTTTTTGGCCGATTTGGTTCGATTTTTTGAATTTTTATGAACACCCCTACTTGCACACGATATTTACAACAAACAAATGATCGAAGAACTTTAGGTATTGTAAGAGTTATATTATTTCACTTATCTGAATTCGAGCTATGAGAACGAAAAAAAACTTCTAATAGAAAATGATTCCCCTTTAATGGGTAATACACCGTGCGAATTTAAATTAGCCCGGATAAATTTCTGAATACCAAATAATTAAACCCAAATAATTACTTCTTTGTGTATTAAATATATCAAACCATTTCCCCCACTCCTGACACCTCCACCCTATAAAAGTAAAAGATATTTGCAAAAAACATGAAAATGATACAACATTTTTGTTCTAGTAGCTTGTCACTTTGCTTTCCTTTACTTCCTAAGAATACAATCTCATTTATCAGTATCTCTAATAAAATCTTTTCTCAAGATATTCATTTTCCTGAACAGACAGATAAAATATTCTGACATACCGACATTTTAATACCATCAGAAAGGAAAAAGAAATTCGAAGGAATCCAAAAAATGTCATTGTCTGTTTTTCTAACTTCTTTTACTTTAATTAAAACCAAATAAGAAAAGACAAGGAAATTTAAGTGAAATAAAATTGGTTAAATTATTGCTCTAGTCAACCTTATTGGACAAATAAAGAATAAAATAGTACATACTTGTCAAACAAGAGTACAAGACTAACCTGGTTAAGTAAAAGAAGAAACTTCATCCTCATTTTCCTGCCATGTGTATTCATTGATCACATATTTTTTAATGGGCAGTAACCATTTGATGAATTATGAAATTTCAGTTGATAAAGACAAGAAAAAATGTAAAAATTCCTCCCTATATTTTGGAGTAAGTTGAAAATAATCCCTTAAATATACTTCTGCGCGATTTTAATCCTTTAAATTTGTCAATTGTGAACACTTTTGATCTCCGCAATATATTGTTGGAAAAAAATATGTCCATCAAATATTTAAAACCTGTGATAGCTAGATTCAAGGAAATTGTGAAATTTTGTTTAACCAAAAACATCAGAAAGTTCCGTCAAATTCCAAAAATCACAACAGTAAAAACTGCACCAAACACGAGAAATAGATAATAATAAAAATTACAAAATCCGCACCTCCCTAATTTAACAATCAAAGTTTGTTAAATACTTAACGAAAACTAGAAGTGTTCACTTTTGATAAATTTAAAGGATAAAAGCTGCTCAGAAATATATTTAAGGCACGATTTTGAACTTACCCCAAACATAATGAACCATTTATGACATTTTCTGACAAAGACAACTTAATCCTTTCTTCTCCTCAACTATATAAATGCATGTTATAGAAGTAGGAATACTATAAAAGAAAGCTCCATTATTAGAAACATTATACAAGAAAAATGGAGAAGCTAAATAGCACAGTTGCAGTTTCATTTGTGATTATGATAATTTTTTTAAGATGGGTATGGAAATTCTTGAATTGGGTGTGGATTCAACCAAAGAAAATGGAAAAGAGACTAAAAATGGAAGGATTCAAAGGAAGCTCATATAAGCTATTACTTGGAGACATGAAAGAGATAAATACAATGGTTGAAGAAGCCAAAACCAAGCCTATGAATTTTACCAATGATTATGCGGCTAGAGTCTTACCACACTTCACAAAGTTGATGCTCCAATATGGTATGTAATATTATTAGTGCTATAATTTAACCGATTATAGCAGGTCATGACGCTATTTAAGAGATTGTTATATCAAGAGTTGACATGTAGAGTTACTTGTTGTTTTAAATCAACTTAACTATATCATGACTCGAGTTTAAGCTCTATGCACTCACAGTGTAATATTTATTTATATAGTCAGGTCATTTATAAGGCAGTTACGTAAATATCTAAGAAATGCTTTAATTAGTAATCTGATAAAAGTAGTAACTAACTTGTTTTCACAAGTAATTCTACCCTAATAGCAGTGGCGAAAGCAGGATTTTCACCAAGGGGATTAAAAAAATAATAAACACGCAAAAAAGCTAAGGGAATTCAACACCTGATATATACATGCAAAAAAAAAATTAACGTTATATATATAGTGTAATTTTCGGTGAAGGGGGTTCAGCCCCTTCCGTCCACCTAGCTCCGCCCCTGACTGATAGTGTAAACTATCTTTACATTGGGAGTCTGTCTATAATAAATCATATTTTAAATGAGGCTCAGTTCAATTATTGCATCTCTTTAACATCCTTATAGGATTTCAATAGTTTGAGATTTCTGTTTTCTCTAATATTAGCTTGTTGTATTATCTTGTAGGCAAGAATAGCTTTATGTGGTTAGGACCAAAACCAACAATGTTTATCACAGACCCTGAACTTATAAGGGAAATTTTGTCAAAAAGTTACATATACCAGAAGATTCAAGGCAATCCAATCACTAAGTTGCTAGCACAAGGACTAGCAAGTTATGAGACAGAGAAGTGGGCTAAGCATAGAAGAATTATCAATCCTGCATTTCACCTTGACAAGTTGAAGGTAGCTTTAACATCCTAAATCACTTGAATACTATCCTAATTAATCTTTATTATAGATGATTGCACTATCTTTAAGCTGTGAAATGCTCTTCATCTTATATCACCTTTGTATTACGACGACTTCACAAGGTAGGGGTAAGGTCTGCGTACACATTACCCTCTCCAGACCCCACTTGTGGCATTATACTGATTTTTTTGTTGTTGTTGTTGTTGTTGTTGTTGTTGTTGTTGTTGTTGCGACGTTTTCAGAATGTTAGTTTATTGATTAGTAGGAAATATTAGTTGTTGTTGTTGTTGCGACGTTTTCAGAATGTTAGTTTATTGATTAGTAGGAAATATTAGTTGTTGTTATTGTTGTATATTACGACGTTTTCAGAATGTTAGTTTATTGATTAGTAGGAAATATTAGTTGTTTTGTCCTGATATTACTAATGCACATCCTAAAGCACATATGCTCTAAATAAGATCTACTATAGGAATATCATTAGCATGTCTTGTGGTAGTTGACCACCCTTCATCGAAAAATTATATTGTATATATAGGTAAAATATTAGGTTTTAGATGTATATAACATATATTGAACACCCTTTATCGAGAAATGTTTTTCCACTTCTTTCAAGTTTGAACACCCTTTAGGAAATCTCTAGCTTCGTCACTGCCAGGTTTCGTGGTTTAGCAGAACCCAGTGCTTGGGGTCGACCCTTGTATATGTGTGGGAAATACGTATGACTAGAGTTAATGTACATTTCAATACTCACAACGTCTAAATTTTGGATTCACCATTGTTGTTCTGATAAATCTTGACGTGATCACGTTGTATCCTAGCATTAACATTACATAGAGTTGGATAATTGTGATCTTTCAATGCTAGTATTATAAATTGAGAAGGAAAAAAAGTCTGTTATTGAGCCATTAACTATGAATGTTTCTTTGATATATGTAGCATATGCTACCATCTTTCTACTTGAGTTGTTGCGACATGCTCAGAAAATGGGAAAGTATAGTTTCATCAGAGGGATCAGAGATAGATGTGTGGCCTTTTCTTCAAACGTTGACAAGCGATGCCATTTCAAGAACTGCTTTTGGTAGTAACTATGAAGAAGGGAGACAGATATTTGAGCTTCAAAAAGAACAAGCTGAGTTAATTTTACAAGCAGTGCGATGGCTTTACATCCCCGGATGGAGGTAAACTCGACTTACAAATTATATACAGTTTCAAGAAAAATAGTCCTGTGATTTATCTATTATATTAAGTAAACTCAGACTTACAGTTTTGTGACTTTACTGTTATAGTTGATAAAAGTTAATGATCATACATGAAATTAACTAACGCTTTGTTTTTGGCATAGATTTGTGCCAACAAAGAGGAACAAGAGGATGAAGCAAATCGCTAAGGAAGTACGATCATTAGTGTTAGGAATAATCAATAAAAGAATAAGAGAAATGAAAGCAGGGGAAGCTGCAAAAGATGACTTACTGGGAATACTATTGGAATCTAATTTTAAAGAAATACAAATGCATAGAAACAAGAACTTTGGTATGACTATTGATGAAGTGATTGAAGAATGCAAGTTATTTTACTTTGCTGGGCAAGAGACTACTTCAGTTTTGCTTGTATGGACTTTGATTTTACTGAGTAAGCATGTTGATTGGCAAGAAAGAGCTAGAGAAGAAGTTCGTCAAGTCTTTGGAAGTAACAAACCTGATTATGAAACATTGAATCAATTGAAAGTTGTAAGTACGGTCAATATCCACCATACTAATTTTTGTTATCCAAAATTTGGTATTTCATTATTTTTACTACTTAGCATGTACCACGTCTTCCTTGAAGGGGAGCTTTGGCGTAACTGGTACTGTCATGTTTCCTGGTCACGGGTTCGAGCTATGGAAACAATCTCTTGCAAAAATACAGGGTAAGACTGTGTATAATAGACCCTTGTGGTCCGGCCCTTTCCGGGACCCCGCGTATAGCGAAAGCTTAGTGTATCGGGCTGCCCTTTAACCTGTACCAAGTCTGAATGGATGAGGGTCGAGGTAGGCTGACAACCGGCGTATGATTAGTCAATTTACAATGAATCCTCACAATACATTTGGCATAACTAGTAAAATTATTGTCATGTGATCAGGAGGTCACGGGTTCGAGCCGTGAAAATAGCTTCTTGCAAAAATGCAGGGTAAGACTGTGTACAATAGACCCTTGTGGTCCGGCCCTTTTCCGGACCCCGCGCATAGCGGGAGCTTAGTGCATCGGACTGCCCTTTAGCCTGTACAAGTCTAAATGGATGAGGGTCGGGGGTAGGCTGACAACCGGCGTATGATTAGTCAATTTATGATGAATCCTCACAAGACAGTATTTTTACTATTTTTTACAGGTAACGATGATATTCAACGAGGTTTTAAGGTTGTACCCACCGGGAATTATGATTGGTCGAACTGTACACGAGGAAACCAAATTAGGGAACTTGTCCTTGCCAGCAGGGATGCTACTTATGTTACCTGCAATTTGGTTGCATCATGACAATGAAACATGGGGAGATGATGCTAAGGAGTTCAAACCAGAGAGGTTTGGTGAAGGAGTTAATAAAGCAACAAAAGGTAAGTTTGCATATTTTCCATTTAGTTGGGGACCAAGAATATGTATTGGACTGAATTTTGCAATGTTAGAGGCTAAAATGGCACTTGCATTGATTCTACAACACTATGCTTTTGACCTCTCTCCATCTTATGCACATGCTCCTCATACAATTATCACTCTTCAACCTCAACATGGTGCTCCTTTAATTTTGCGCAAGCTGTAGCGCGGATATATAGATTTGTTATCTACCGTAGGTTACTAAAACATATATCACTTTTTTGGTCGTAGAACCTTCTATCTTTCTTTGTACTTTGTTTCTGTTTGATGATGGTATTGTCCAGGTCAGCTTGTGCGTTACCTTTCTCGGACCTTACTTGTAGAATTACACTGGATTTGTTTTTTGTTGTTGTTGCCAAAGTCTTAGTGGATAGAGTTACCTAATGTTTTTCTAAAAAGTCACTAGCAAGTATCGAGTGAATTAGTCGAAGTACACGCAAGTTGGTCCGAACACCACAGTTATTTTGAAAAAAAAAAAGATAATAACGAAGAAGCCATAGTTCATGCACTATGTTGCTAAGCTAAAATGATCCCAGGCTGTCCAAGCCTTGACCTTTTAATCAATCTATTGGTCACAACTTACAAGCGATAACACAACTTACCATTTCATCTCCGCAGCTGTATACTTAGCGATAACACAACGTTTAGGTGAAGCAGATCTTTAGGTGATAAAACAGGCTGCTAAAGAGTGAATTGTTGGGTATGTTGACCCTTAAAATCATCATTTCAACATACTAAACTGTGCCCAGGGCCAACTGAGTATCGGTCATAAGAACGTGTAAGAATCAAGTGATTATTAACCAAAGGAATCCAAAGATAAATAAACAGTAGTTACCTTAGCATATGCCCAAGCAGTCCAATATTCCAATGATACTGTACTAGCATTGGCCAGTCTCTATCTCACAATATGAACGTCACGAATATTACATAATACTAACTTCAGCAGAACAGACTATCAGCAGTTCAACTCGAACAAAGACTATTCATGATCTGCAAGATAAGCAGTCAACTGAAAAACGAAGAGAAGAGAGAAAAGTGAAGCCAGTATCAAAATCCTGACCAAGCAGTCACAATCACCCACCAAAAGTAGTACTACTATCAATCATACCACGATATGAAATAGTCACGGAGATCACATACTACTGACTTCAGCAGAATCATACTTGCATATCAGTAAAAACTCCCAACTTCATAGACAATATCATAGTATTTATTCATAGTACCGAAATAGGTCCATCACACGACATACCAGTCATAAAGATCTCACAACATGAAATAGTCATTGGGATTACATACAGCTGACTTCAGCAAAATCATCCTGTATATTACTCGCTAGATAATATGATAATAATTAAGCTACTAGATAAAAGATAATATGATAGTACTTAGGCATTTCACTCTTCCAAGGAGCGCATAGCAGGTAACTCCCTATCAACTCCAACAGAATCAGATTAAGTTCTTGCATAGCTGCTATACTGCCACATGGGTCTTCTTTTCAGTTCTTTCAGCGGAGAAGCCACTTCAGAGATGAAAGCGACCCCCTTCAGATTGGTCAGACAAACATGAAGATATCGTTAGCAGCTTCATTTCGTCATCCATCTAGTAAACCAGGAAGAAAAGAACATTAGGAAGGAAATGATGCAAATATTTCCGATCTTCAGAAGACATTGCATGCTAAATAAGATAATTGTTCTATCATCAAATTAAGGAGATCTTTACTGCTAGGCTGATTAAAACTTCACATTCAAAGGACATGCCCGCGGACCTGAAGAGCTCCCGGAAACTTGCTGCTAAGCACATGAGCGGCCAAGCCAAGCGCGGACCCTCGCACACCAGTGCAAGTTTCTTGCTTGACTCTTGCACCGGCATTTATGAAATGAAAGTCACCTTCATATTGCTCAGAAAAAAGCGAAGAAATTACTGGCAACTTCATTTTTTTATGCAGGCCATCCATCTAGTAAACCAGGAAAAAAGAAACAAATATTAGAAAGGGAATGATGAAAATCTCCAATATTCAATAGACATTTCATGCAAAAGAAGATAGGTGGCTCGATCATAAAAAGTTGATCTTTACTGCTAAATTAATTCAAAACTTCACACTCGAGGACAAGACAAAGTCTATGCCCACTGACCTGAAGAGCTCCCAGTAATTTGTCACTAAGGACATGAGCTGAAGAATCAGACGCAAGCCCTCGCGCACCAGCGCAGGCTCCCTGCTCCACTCCTGCACCAGCATTTGTGAGATGAAAACAACCTTCCCATTGCTCAGACAAATGCGAAGAATTTACTCGCGACTCCATTTCTTCATGCAGGTCATCCATCTAGTAAACCAGGAAAAACAAAAGAATATTACGTAGAAAAGAAATTAAGGCAAATATTTCTAATCTCCAAGAAATATCGCACGCAAAAGAAGATAGGTTGTTTTGATCATCAAAGATGGTTTTTACTGCTAAATTGATCGTAACTTCATATTCAAGAACAATAACATCTCTGCCAACCGACCTGAAGAGCTCCCTGTAATTTTTCGCTAAGCACATGAGCAGCTGGGCCACACGAGAGCCCTTGCGCACCAGTGCAGGCTTCCTGCTCCATTCCTGCACTGGCATTTGTGAAGTTGCTTAATTGCTAGTCAGAATCTTCATAAAATTCACCTTCATCAGAAAGGTCATCAAAAGCACGAACATCAAGCTGGTAGCGGAGAATCCCTCCAATGCCACCAAAACCACGGCAAAACTGAGATCCTTCTTGTGATTTGTTGGTAACAAACTCCAGACTACAACCAAATCTCCTGTACTCATTCGCAAACCACTCAAGTAGTGGCAATTTATCCTGAATTTCTAACTCCGCATTAGTAGCAGGATCACGGAAGTTACTTTGGACAGTGTCTTGCTCCTTATTCAAGTGCTTAATGATTGTTTCTCCGGACGTGTTATTTTTCAGCACATACCTAGTCATGTCCAGATTTTCCCACACAATAAGGGTCTCAATAGCACCCATTTCCAGAACTTTCAAGGTATCATCAACCCCAAAAACATACTTCCCAGTGTCCTGACTGATCTCCTCAAAATACTTGCCTATCAATTTCTTCTCCTGTATAAATTTCACGTTGGCTAAGATCTCAGCAGACAACTCAATTGCTTGATTGAAACCATTTTCTCCTCCATAAGAAACATCCACCACATTTAATATTTTTGCCTGAAGACGGGGATCAAACATATCAGACTGGCTAAGCTCTGTCTTAAAGTCAGCTGATCCAGCTAGTATCAGGCCTGAAACATTGGGCTGACTGGTGGCAGGATTAATATAAAATTGGGTTGCAAGCTCTGCCGTTTTCCTCACATAGTTGTGCCGTTTCTCCATCCGAAGACGAGCAAAACGCAGTGCTGACTGTCCTCCTCTTCCATGTTTTTTGGGCAGATCAACACTAAACTTGTGAAGAACCTCCCTGGTATTGCCACTCAATGTCCCGAAAAGTGTCCCATTTCCATCCATTATAATAAATCCAAACTTGTCATCAGATTCCAAAAGTTCATTCAGGGCTTCTGTGTGGAACTTGTTATCACAAAGATATAGAGATGCGTTAATGGGCCTGAAGGGCTCAAAATCAATTGTGACCTTCTTCTCTTTCCCATCTTCGGTCATAATCGTTCCAGTGTAAAGCACAAGCCCATTTGGTGGAACCTTGTTATAGAGTTTAAGTCTCTGCTGAGCAGATGTGATTGCACCCAACACAGATTGACGATTAACTCTACTTTTAATGTTTGATGCAGTTCCAAACTCATCTCCAAGCATCTTAGTGACCCTAGATACTTGATCCCGTGGAGGCATGATAAGAGAAATCATGCTGGTGCCATTGCCTCGAGCAGCTTCAAGTGCCTTTATAAGTTTCTTAATCTTCCATATCTCAATATTCTTATCATTATCATGACCGTCAGTCATCATTGTATACCAAACTGTAGTTCAAGAAAATAAAAAATAATCAGATATTAGTACACAAACATAGACTAAAATAAGTAAGCTAACACCAAGTGACAACAAATGCCCAAGCCTTCAAATAACCAATCAATGACAGCTATTGAGTGCTAAACTTACTATGGGCATGACTAGTTTTGTTACTAATCCCAAATTCTATGGTACAGATACAATGTCCAATTAGAAGATCGTATAGGAACTTCAGTGAGCTTGTAAAACTACATCCATTTCCCCAATTCCAGAACTAACATCTATGTGTGTGGATAATCTTCAGGAGTCATTCTTTGTTTAAAGGGCCTAGTGTTTACAGGGGTTGATAAGTAGTTTACAGGGGCTAATATATCGGTATAACAATGGAAACTAAAACTATGTTTGATCACTGCCCTCATTGATTACTGAATATACATCTGCATATAACAAAAAATTAGAATCTTATGAAAGTTGATATCACAGCTATTAAAAAATCTTCTCCTTTTTTCATTTCAGGGGAAAGCTCTTTCTTTTATCCCCCTAAAAGTCTTCCAAGAGACACTTTTTTTGTGATGTATCTTCTAAGAGATTTAACTTCTTTTCTTGGATGATTAAATAATAACCGGCAACATATACTTCTCTTCACTCCACAGCACCTCCTACTTCACCCATTGGATACATCAATAGTACAACAACAACAATAACAACAAACCTAGTGTAACCCCACATAGTAGGCTCTGGGGAGGGTAGAGTGTACGCAGACCTTACCCCCTACCTTGTGAAGGTAGAGAAGTTGTTTCTGTAAGACCCCCGCTCAAAGAAAAAAGAAGATACATCAATAATAAATTATCAAATTAATCGGCTAACTCAACCCGCCAGGGAGATTAACACAACATGAATACTAGACAAACAGAAAGCTAATTCACTTGCTGCTTTTCAAAAAAATAACATACCGAAGCAATACAAATCAGTAGGTAGATTCAATGTTTTATCCAAAAAAATTGTCAACCAAATCAAACCCAATAATTTACATACCTTTTTAGAGCAAGGATGAAGAATTTTATACCAACCTTCCATGAACACTAAAACAACAACAACAACCCAGTATAATCCCACTAGTGGGGTCTGGGGAGGGTAGTATGTACGCAGATCTTACCCCTACCCTGGGGTAGAGAGGCTGTTTCCGATAGACCCTCGGCTCCCTCCCTCCAAGAACTCCCCACCTTGCTCTTGGAGTGACTCGAACTCACAACCTCTTGGTTGGAAGTGGAGGGTGCTCGCCACTAGAGCAACCCACTCTTCCATGAACACTATAGTACACATTAAATTACTCAACTTTATCAGATCTCTCATCCAAATCTTGCAATTTCGAACAACAAATTATATTTTTTCCGACTTCGGTGTCCGTATCAGCTTGCGCACACCTCTGACTATTCCACTGGATACCTGCTACCTCCCACCGGCGCAGGTAAGCGAAGAAATCACCAGTGTCTTTTGCCTCCCTTGGGATTAATATCCTATAATAAATTCTTCTTTTAATTAAGGTAGTGTCCGGGCCAACTTATGCACATTCACTAGATACCTGCTAGCTCCCACCAACACAGGTACCTAGTAACTATGCCCGCCAAAGCTTAACCAAGGTAAGAAATCACTAGTGTTTTTTTGCATCAGTCGGGATTTTATTTCCTACAATAAATTTTTCTTTTAATGAAGGTTGTTGTCCGGGCCAGCTTGCGCACATTCACCAGATACCTGGTAGCTCCCACCAACATAGTCACCAGATACTTGGTAGCTCCCACCAACATAGGTACTTAGTAACCATGCCCGCCAAGGCTTAGCCAAGGTAAGAAATCACTAGTGTTTTTTCGCATCCATCGGGATTTACTTTCCTAAAATATATTCTGTCGAATCCCGCATAAAAATCCACAAAAAAAAACCTTAATTCTCTTTGATTTAACCATATTCTCTGATTAAACCGATTTCATTAATCATAACCACGTTTAAGATCACTTTGTTTAAAGGCGCTCACTAATTTCTCCAATAAAAGTAACTCATATAAAATAGCAGGAGTACTAGATTTTAAGCAATAATCACTAATCTAAATCATCAGTTTCATAATCCAAACAAAACAACATAATCTAATCACTTCACCTAGTTAGATCAATAAAACATAATAAAAATTAAAAACAAAAAAACATATATTAATAATAAATAAATGAATAAATCACTAATCAAGGGAACACAAATTTCATGTTTTTTTTACAACAAGAAATAAATAAATTGAAAATGATGAACATAACTTAGGGAGAAGTGAGACGAGAATTCACCAAAAAGAAAAGAGAGAAAAATAGAAAGAGAGACTGACACGGCAGTTATGGAATTCTAGAGAGAACAGTGGGAATGTTTTGTATATATAGTTATTCTAATTGGGCCCCACAATGAAATATAAATACCGACTTTACTTCCCAAGATATTTTCTTTATTTTCTTTTTCCTCTAGACTAGAAAAGTAACAATAATAAGTAATTATTTTTATGACAATAATATTCGGATTGCATTTAAAACAAGCAAGTACTTATTTTAAATTTTGTTTAAAAAATCTCAATGAATTTTACAACGAAGAGGAGTGTTTTTCCTTAGTGTTAAATTACTAATTCTTTATTTATATGAAATTGTAAAATAATTCAAGAAAAGCAAATTCAGAAACTATTATAAATGACATTAGTTGAAAGTTTCTTAGGCATTTGGACATGAGTTGGTTGAAGTTTGAAAAGAAAAAAAAGAGTACTTGATGTTAGAAGTTGAAAAAGGATATTTGGAATTAAATTGTTAGTAAATACGTACTTACATTCAATATTTATATCAAATCAAATAATTTAATTCTAGCAGTTTAAAATTAAAGTGAAAATGCATATCAGGTTAAGTAATAAATATATTTATCTTATATTCATTAGTTCAATTTAAACTCTAAATGCGAGTAAGTATTTAATGTTCTTTCGATCTTTACATGTTTTGTTCTCTGTTTACTATTTTGTAAGAAATTATACGTTTCTTTAGCAGTTCCTTTTAATTGAACAAATTCGAAAATATTAGCAACAAAAAAGAAAAAACAAATTCGAGAATCCTGAATAAAAATCAAGATTCTCTTTCTATGAACTGTACAACTAAGGCTCCATATTGAAGAATAAAAAAACATTAGAGAGATAAGGATTAGTTGAAACATTTCACGTGAAGCAAGCATAATCGGATTCATGATTTAAATTATATATGTTCAACTTTAAAGATTTTTAGCATTGAACTTATTATATTTTTAAAGTTATGGATCCATATTAGGGTGTACAAAGAAAACAGATAAATCACACAAAACCGATAATCTGAGTCAAATCGAAAAAAAATTCAATTGTGATTTGGTATTAAAAAAAAGCTCGACCATCAAACGCTAACTAATATAACAATAAATCCCATTCGGCAGTGTTATAAGTTCTTGGCTCTTCTTTTTATGGAAAAAAATACATTAACCATCACTGGTTTATTGCTTCTTTGTAAAACTCTAAGCAAAATTACTCAATTTGGTTCAAGTGTTTTTAGATAAATTAACGGCTTAACCTCTGTATTTTAGGATGACATTCGCCTTGCCTCCTTTCCTAGTCTTGCCAGAGGCGGATCCAGGATTTAAGCCCTATGGGTTCAATTTTTAAAATTTTTAGTATTGAACCCATTATATTTTTAAATTTATGGGTTCATGTGTACTATTTTTGTAATTTTAATGATTTTTTTACGTATATATTTTTACTCCACGTCGAAAGTTATGAGTTCAGTTAAACCCGCTGAGTATATGCTACATCCGCCCCTGAGTCTTGCTCGATTCAATAGCCCCGTCATAGCCCACTCACCTATCTTCAAGATTGAAGTTAGAATGAGAAGTCCTAAAATCTTAATGAAAAAGAGCTCGGCATCTATGTATTCGAGAGGTAGAAAACGACCACTAAGGAATAAGAAAGCTAATATTACAAATGGACTTCCATGGAATATATAAGTTTAATTTATTTTCACCGACTCGAATGAAATGGTTCCATGAATCACGACGGATCTTTTTTTTCTAATAACCGAAAAATTCCCGAGGAGCAGTAGAGCATAGTTAGAAACTTTATGGACAATGAGTCCTCCCCTACTCTTCTCCACTTAAATACTTACTTTTATACTTTTATATGCGGCAAGGTTTGAACCTGTGACATGCACCAGCCCAAACATCATATGATTTCTCCCTTACCGCTAGACAAAGCCCTGAAAATTGAATCCTCGACGGCTCTGAAAAGATATTTCCCAACAGAGGACTACTACGACTACATTGAATTTAAAATATAGTAAACAATAAACATAACTAGAAAACTGTCAAAAAGCGTCCAGAAAAACCTACCGAAATCGGTCGGAATCGAATAAAAACTAACCGATTTCCGACCGATTTTAATTTGTCGAAAACACAATGGTCGGTAATGCAAGGCGACCGTAGACGATCGATATTTTTGATCGAAGTTAGTCGGTAATTTTCAATGCACTTTGACCAAATATTCTGACACAAACAAAATTTACCGATCGAATTCGGTCGGAATCTTAATTATTATTATTTTAAAATTGTTCATTTCCGACCGAATTCTGTCGGTATTCTTGAAAATAATTTTAAATTATTTTTAAATTAGCGACCGATATCGGTCGGAATCTTAATTATTATTTTTTAAAATTATTCATTTCCGACCGAAATCGGTCGATATTATTAAAATATTTAAAATCAAAATTTTCGAACGAAGTCGGTCGGTAATTTTAAATTTTTGGGAATTTTATTTTAACATTTTCGACCGACTTCGATCGGTATGCGGTCGATTTTCTGGGTAAATTTTTGGCAGAATAGAGTTGTTTTACTATTGCACCTGCCAACAACCAATCACCTATAATGATATCATTACATTGTTGTCATTCAATCAATAACAATAATAATAGCAACAATAACAACAAGAAGAACAAAAATAACAACTATCAAAACTATATTAACAATATTTATAGTGTTTCAAAATATCCAACAATAAAATATTTCACAAGTTAAAAGTTCAAACATAATTCAATGAGTGTTTTGTACTACATCATTTTCATCTCCACTACTAGAAGCTTCATCGTCGGCATGGTTCGAAGGATCACGACGAGAAGGATTAGCATCTGGGGAAGACTCACGAGACTGGGAATTGGAAAAGTACCACTAGCAAGAAGATTGGCCAGCTGACCTTGAAGAACATTAAATTATTCGTCCCTATTTTCTAGATGACCTTGAAGGGTATCAAATTGTTTCTCTCTCTTTTCTTCTCTAGCTTTTGCCTTTTCAAGCTCTGCCGACAACTTTGCGATCTTCTTCTCTATAGCCGAGAGAGACGACCTACCAAGTGCCTCGCCCTGGACGGAAGTCCCTATACCTTGCAATCCAGCACTGTAGCGCCGAAATGATCTCTCTGGAAGGCTGTATGCTATCCCCTTTTTAGGACAACCGACAACATCCAACCATATCTTCTGCGCTTCTTCGTCTAAAATGGAAGGTTGCTCGCCTTGCTCATTCAGTGGCAAGCTCTGAGTGTACTCATCTACAGTAGTCTTGTAGCGACCCTTTATTTAGAAGATAGAAAATTATTAACTATATAATATTATAAGCATTAATTTCAAGTTATAATAGTTAGGAAACTTACATATGTAATCTCCGCTCGGTCCTCGACCCATCTAGTTGGATCTCTCGGTGCCTTCTTCTTCCGGATGTGAGTCTCCATGAAAAACTCATCATGAGTCATCTTCCTCCCATATTTTTTTTCCTATAAATATAATAAAATATGTTAACTAAATTAAAATATATAAATATAGTTCGATAAAAATAGATTTAAATATTTTAAGGAATTACCAGTAGTCTCCTCGTAGACCATATGCTCCTTGCACTCACACAGTGCAAGGAGCCACCCTTCTTAGATGCCTGGGCCTTCTTTTCCCGTTCACTCTTATTCTTGAATTTCTCAGTGGCCCACTGCCTCAGCATATCCTCCCATAAATGAGGTAGAACCCATGAAGACTTCATGCTCTTCTTCCGAGCAGAACAGAAGGAATCAGATAGTTTCTTAAGGCATTTGAACTCAAAATTTGCAAGAATGACACTGCTATGCCAGTCCTCTCAGGCACACTTAGTCTGCAAATGAAGTGTGTAACGTTAGATGAAAATATTGTTAATATAATTCTTAAATAAATAAGAATTATATTAAAACCTTAAATTGGTTAAAAATATGCTCCACGAGCTCCGGTGAAAATTCACTCCAAGTCGCATAGGGTGCATCATACAAACGGCCAAGAGCTTCAGTGATTATTTTTGTAGTCTGATGACTAGGTATGAACCTGCAACATAGCAATTACATTAAATAAACAAGACTAGCTATTATAATTCAGCAAAAACAAAGAAGTAAAAAATAAATTTTACCCATTGCCCTCAAGCCTGATGATCATCATATGATAACGATCATACCTCACTTCCTCTGGATCATCATCCTCCGGTGAATCTGAAGCGTGCATAGTAGGGGAGGCATCTGACTCAGCCCTACTATCCCGAAGGCGAAGTCTAAAAATGCTAGGAGACGAACTCCGTGGAGAGGGAGACGGGGTCGCTGATGACGATGGATGTGATCTATACCCCTGCTGCAATCCACATCCCTGCTTTGATCCGGGTGGTTGTAATCTAGATGGATGCGATCCAGCTGGTGGTGAAGCAAATGGAGCAGATGACGAGCGTATAACCACATGGCCATGTGACTGCTGACTCAGTGTACCCATATAACTATATGCAGGATTATGCGGAGGAAGCAGGGTATAACCCTGTGGCGGAGAATGGTAAGAATACTGCTGGGAGGGCGAATGGTAGGTAGTCTGATGAGTAGATGGATGTGGTGGAAAAGATGTGTGCCTAGAAGATTACTGCCGACCATCAGCAACGGAGGGATGCAAGTGTGGAGTGGAAGGAAGCGAGGGTGTAGCAATATCCTCATGATCAATAGGCCTCTTATCCTTCCTAAACCTACCGCATAAATTAAAGAAAATGTTAGAATTGAGAATATAGCATTAATATAAGTATACATATGTTGTTGTTGCTACAACATAAGTATTAATGTAACACTACATCTTACAGAACTATACACTTTATTTTTAAATGTGTTATAGTAAGTTTTAATCGAATATAACTGAATTTCCAATTGATCTACTGATGAAGTATTCGAGCAAAGTACTAATAAGTTAATCGAGAACAAAACATTCAAGACTATATGTGTGTGTACGTGCGTGTATATATAAATATATGTAGATATTATAAATAACAAATAATTTAACAATAATGCCGACCGAAATAGGTCCATAAATTAATAATAATTATAAAAAATTATTTTTGTTATGAAAAAAACCAATTGACCCTGGGCGGGAAAAAATAAATTAAAATTTTTGACCGATATTTGGTCGGTATACTTGAAATTTTTTAATTAAACTTATTTTGGTAGATAATATGCAAGTATGACTAGGTCATGATCAAAGATTGACCAATTTCCGACCGACATCGGTCAAAATTTTTATGTGTCAGGCGTAGTAGTATTTCTTTGTTGTGGGACCACTTTTTCCGACCGATGGTGGTCGGTATGTTTGTGTGAAATTTTTTCTTTGACTTTTGCGACCAATTTACCTATCATCCGACCGATTTCGGTCGGTATGCTGTGGACGATTTTTGACAGTTTTCTAGTAGTGAAATATTAAATAAGTAATTTTGGAGAGATCAAGCTCTCTGTATAAATAATTCCTCGACTAGGAATAGGTTCGGGCCAAAGTTCAAATGGTCCTCTAGATGTCCAATATAGAGAAGTAACATGCAATGGCTGTCAGCAGTTTATTAACACTTCACCATCCGCAAACATATACATCGGAAGGACTGAACGAACATAATTTGCATCTTGTATTGTAAGCAATTGAGTTCATGATTCCTTGACAACATAGTCTTTCATTACCCACAACTTAAAAGTGCCACGAAAACACAAAATACTAAAAGACATACAATAATAGCAAAGCATTTCTTTCAACACTGAAACACCATGATCGAGCGCAAAGTAGGATATATTGCACATCCCCTCTAGCAATGGTATTTCTCTATACGCCTCATTTGAAATATTAAATGAAATGATAGTATAATATAATGACTTACCAAGCCAATGAAATGTTCCATGTATTAATGTCAAAGATACCATACCACAATTCAAATAACCCGCCACACAGCGAACGCCAATAGGATATTTACCAATTTTTCTCTGGGAATCATTTTTAGCCCAAGAATTTCACCGGATACATCGTAATAACGACCTCTATTCAGGTTAACCGCAAGGATCTTATAGTCACCACTAGTTGCGTCATGTCCCAATCCATATTCACAATCACGCTCGTTATAATCTGGATGGGGAAGTACTATTGATTCTCTTGTGCAGGGGTTCCAAAGCAAAAGGTGTTTACCAAGTCTATCATAAGTGGTTAGAAGAACCAATCCATCACAACATAATATAATGCAACCTGGTTTGCAATTTGAAGGTAAATTAATTCTTTGTTCATTCTCAACCACTTGAACTGAAGATAAAGAAAAACAAGAGAATTCAATCCCACAATACGGGGAGCGCAGGGCAGCAACAAGAAGTTTCCGGGAACTTTGGTCATTCTTGGCATGATTGTGATGCTTCATCTTAAAGTAATGATCAGAGGTTATTGATTTCCAAAATGGTGAAACACATTTGAAACGTTGAAGAGATCGCATTGATAACCTGCTGAGGATCTCCATAATTGTGTTGTCGTCCTTGAATTCAATTCCCATGGCCTAGATATGACAAGGAAAGTGCTTTAGTAGTTCTAGAGATGGAGCTAAAATTTGAAGCTTGTTGGTTCAGAATTCTAGTTCGTATATGTTATTGGGTTCTAAATTAACAATTTGTACATATTCATGAATTTTTAAAACAAATACATGATTTATACCAAAGTTACTAGGTTCGGCCAAACCCGCAAGTGTTATGCTAGCTATGTCCCTAAGTAGCTCACTAGTTGAAGATGTTTAATCTTTCGAGCTCATATATACATAGGGCAGTCCAGTGCACTAAGCTCCCGCTATTCGCGGGGTCCAGGGAAGAGTCGGACACAAAGGTCTATTGTATGCAGCCTTACCCTATATTTCTGTAATAGGCTATTTTCACGGCTTGAACTTGTGACATCCTAGTCACATACCAGCAACTTTACCCGAAGGCCCCCTTCCATATATATATGAAAACCAACAACAACAAACAACAACAACCCAGTAAATTCTCACAAGTGGGGTTTGGGGAGGGTAGAGTGTACGCAGACCTTACACTTACCCCGGGGAGTAGAGAGACTATTTCTGAAAGACCCTCGGCTCAAGAAAATGAAAAGAGACAAGAGAGACAAGTGATAGGGAAAATATGAGAGAGACAATATGAAAACCAAGAACAAATATTTAAAAATAAATCTACAACAACTAGAGTTCAAAACATAGAATCTTCGAAGTTGTTAAACCAACAACAATTAAAACTCACACGATCAATGTCCATAGTATTATTTGACACCTTCTTCTTCGCCTTCTTCTTCTTCTTCTTCTTCACCTTCTTCTTCGCTTTCTTCTTCTTCTTCTTCGCTTTCTTCTCATTCTTCTCCTTCTTATCCTTCTTCTCCTCCTTCTCTTCCTTCTTCTCCTTCTTCTCCTTCTCCTCCTCCTCCTCCTTCTTCTTCTTCTCCTTCTTCTTCACCTTCTTCTCCTTCTTCTTCTTCTTCTTTTTCTTCTTCTTCTTCTAACCAATTGCATGATTCATGGAACCCGGAATCCGACTAGTGAAACCAGGCTTTTGTGGTTCCTCTCTCTCTCTCTCTCTCTCTCTCTCTCTCTCTCTCTCTCTCTCTCTCTCTCTCTCTATATATATATATATATATATATATATATATATATATATATATATATATATATATATATATATATATATAAGAGCAAGGATATTTCTATTATATAGAAAAGCTAAGAATGGTCGACCAAGGGAAAATTTGGTATTTTACTCTACCATTTTATTTTATTTTGACATAATTCTAGAACCTTCCTCTCCTTTCATAAACCTATTTTCTTCATCTTTAGACTTCGAACTACTCTTTCTCTTTTAGTTAAATACATCTTCTAGCTTTCCCTTAATTTTATCTTTAATCTTCTCCAGCTTTTACTTGTCTGAATCACTTATTTGCCCTTGAATAACTTATTGTGCTTCCCAACCAAATGTTGAAGGTACAAGAAGAGGGGGGTGAATTGTGGTCTATTAAAAAAATAGTCGACTAACGATGATTTTAGTTGACTAGATTAAGAGCAGAATGCAAGATAACAGTAAATGTAGAGAGAATAACACACAATGATTTTATACTGGTTCGATACCGGTGTGATACTTACATCCAGTTTTCCTTGGGTCACAAGGGTTCCCTTTAGATCTTGAAAGTATTACAATACAGATAGTTTTGATTCGTTCACCACCAACGAAGTATAGCAACAATGAATTTTGAATAATGACACAACTCTCTTTTGTGTTCTAATTCTTCCTATCTTTTGAGACACTGATAAACTGAGGATAACAATGTTTAGGCTAAGAAGTAGAGAGATTTTGAAAACAATGTGTGTAGTTGCGTAAATCTTCCATTTGATCTTAGCAGACTTCTTATAGGAGAGAAGAGAGTCGTTGAGCCTTGACCGAAGATCGAGGCACGAGATCTTCAATGGTATTTGACCCATGGGGTGCCTCTTCGAATCCTGCTCTTGGGAGGGACCAGATTCGATCGTGACTTTCCTTGTCACAGGCTTACATTGAGGAGACATTCAAGCCTACGATTGAGCTTAATAAAGATATTGAATATTTACTGGCAATAGCTCCTTGATTTGTAATCTGATTTCCTTTGATTGAGGCCGAATGGATGTGCTAAAATTTGATTCCTTCTTCTTGTCCATTAATTCAGCAATCACATCTTTGGACAGCTTCTCATTAGTATTCTTTCCTTTTGATGACTTCGATTCCTGCAAACCAAGGTAAGTGAACATTATCATCATTGAAACTTTGGAATATAACTTAACAATCTCCCTTTTTTTTATGATGATGATAATCAAGAGAGAGTAAACATTAATTATGAGACTTCCTTTTTATTTCACCCTCTAAGTTGCTCCCCCTGAGTTGATGCCATCTCCCCCTGAATGAGTGTTGTCTCCTCCTGAGTGGTTTACTTCTATACACTATTCTCCCCCTTTGACGTCAATCAAAAAGGAAAGAAAAGCACACAATACAAGTAATATAGGAAGTAATATACATAATAACTAGTGAGGTAGTATAACAAAAGTAGTGCCTTCAGCAAAGGCATAAGTTGTACAGACCCAAGCAAAGAAAAGTTTGTTTAAAACCACCATCAAGCAAGCAAGAGCATAAAAAAAATATTATTCGTAACGCCATCACACAGAATCACATTAACTTCTTCCCATGAAGTACTTGAGAGTGTTTATCACTTTAGTGCAGAAGGAGTCGTAGGAGTTTTCAACATCTTTAACAAGTTTATTCATCTTTTCACTCATGGAATTGAATGCTCTGGTTCCTTGCCTCCGCGTGGCTCCTATATCCATTCTGAGCTTAGCCACATCTGTACCTGTCTCCTTAGTAACTTCTCTGATTTTGTCTACCCGTTCCTTCATCTCAACCAGTAGCAGTTTCACCCCATCTAGATAATGTTGAATTTGCTGAAGATTTTGAGAGGCAGTCGACTGAGATGCTGGTTGTTCAGTTTGAACTTCAGCTGGCACTGGAATGCTTTCAACTTTGGCGCGCTTAACCCATACATCATCACCCAAGGTGTACCACATCATTGAAAAAGTTATCTTATCATAAGTGATGGTAATGTGTTTGGATGTAAAGGGTGTCAAATCTACCTTCATGACTTCGAGAATATGTGAGATAAGAATACCATATGGTAAACAGGAAGCAAACGAAGATATGTCCCTGATACTTTCAAGCATGTATTGGTGAATCCACACAAACCAATCTAGTCTTTTATTGTTAACAAGACAATAAAGTACAAAAATATCTCTAGTGGACAAAGAGCTAAGGGACCCAGTTCTGGGAAGAAGAGTAGTAGCAATCATGTGGGCCAAGACACGATGTTCAAACTTAAGGTTCTTGGGACCGATATCAGGAGGATTATCAGACAAAAAGGTTTTTGCTTCTTCAAAGGAAACTTCAAAATCTTTTGGCCACGAATTTTGCACAAACACATCAAACCCACTAAACTTAGCAGAGAAAATCTTTTCAAATTGATAAGAATCCAAAATAATTCTAGTGCCTAACACCATAGATTCTAAATCATCTTTGTCATTCACACTAAGGTTTGCATAAAACATCCTTACTGGTTCCTCATAAACAGAGTTTCCAATGGTATCAAACAGAGAAGAAAGATGTTGAAAATCAAATATAGCAATCACATCACAGTGTAGATTTTTCATGAGAGTGAGACTTACAGAGCGTCCATAAGCCATATATTTTGACTTGTAGGACTCAAACCTTAATTTTTCACTGGGGCCATAAAAGATTAATTTGTCCTCAGGATCAAATTCCGTATTCTCCACTTTTCCTTTCTTGCATGCAACCTTTTTGGGGGTTTGCTCCATAGGTCTTTTGCCTACTTTTTTTCTGGCTAATAGAAGGATTTTCGGAAGATTCACTACTCTCATTATCCGTTTTGAGGAAATCTAAGTCAATGGATGACTCCAAGTCTACAAGTTCTTCAGGGTTGGGGGGTTTTTAAAATCTTCGGTTGCGTCTAGTTGCAGTGGAATAATAGGGGTTTTTTTGGGCGATGGTGAGCGTGTTTGCTTTGATGATAATGGAGAGAGTAACAGGGAAGGAAGGGTTTTTATCGGTACTTTTTGGGAGGAACGAAGGGTCGCTTTGGTTAAAAAAAAGGCGGGTTCAGAAGGAAGTGATGCTTCTGGAGAGACTGATCGGCGGTACCGAAGAAGAACCAATTATTACACTTACAAAAAATTAATTAAACCATACATACTTAAGGAAATAAAATATTTTAGAACACGGTAAAAGATTTGTTTTACAAATTTGGCATAATGCCAATCTTTTTTTGAAGAAAACAAAATCTTTCTTCCAAAAGTGGTATTGTAAAAATATCAGCAAGTTGAGAAATAGTACTAATAAATTCTTACAATATCACCTTTAGCGACATGATCACGGATAAAATGATGCTTAATTTCTATATGCTTTGCTCTAGAATGATGCACAGAATTTTTTGATTAACAAATAGCACTGGTATTATCACAAAATATAGGAGTAGAGGTAAGAGATAAATCATAGTCGAGAATTTGATGCATAATCCATAGAACTTGTATACAACAGCTTCCAACAGCTAAATATTCTGCTTCAGTCGTTGATAGGGCAACACAATTTTGTTTCTTGCTATGCCAAGATACTAATGCATTTCCCAAGAGTTGACACGTGCCACTTGTGCCTTTTCTATCAATCTTGTCATATGCAAAATCTGCATCTCAAAAGCCTCTTAGAGCAAAATTGTTAGAACGATCATACCATAATCCTAGCTCAGAGGTACCAATTAGATATCTAATAATTCGTTTAACAGCAGTGAGATGGGATTCCTTAGGAGCCGACTGAAATCTTGCACACTTGCACACACTAAACATAATATCTGGTCGGCTAGCAGTGAGATATAATAAGGATCCAATCATTCCTCTATACATGGTTTCATTAACCTTTTTTCCATTGCTGTCTTCATCGAGCATTGTTGTTGGAATCACTGGAGTGCTGATTCACTTAGCATTTTCCATGCCAAACCTTTTGATAAGCTCCTTAGTTTACTTGGTTTGGCTAATGAAAATCCCTTTAGGAGACTGTTTGATTTGAAGTCCGAGAAAGAATGCCAGTTCTCCCATCATGCTCATTTTGAATTCTCCTTTCATGGAAAGAGTAAATTCTTCACATAGAATAGAGTTAGGACTACCAAAAATAATATCATCAACATAAATTTGAGTAATAAGATTACCTGAACTAGAATGCTTAATAAAAAGAGTTGTATCGATATTACCTCTTTTGAACGCTTGATTTAGAAGAAAAGAGCTTAACCTTTCATACCAGGCACGAGGAGCTTGTTTGAGACCGTACAAAGCTTTAGTCAGCTTGTATACATGATCAGGAAAGGTGACGTTTACAAATCCTGGTGGTTGCTTCACATATACTTCTTCAGAGATATGACCATTTAGGAACGCACTTTTACCATCCATTTGAAATAGCTTAAATCCTTTGTGAGCAGCGAAAACAAGTAATATTCGTATGTATTCGAGTCTTGCTACAGGCGCAAAGGTTTCATCATAGTCGATTCCTTTTTGTTGAGAGTATCCTTGAGCAACCAATCTTGCTTTATTTCGAACTACTTGACCTGATTCATTCAATTTGTTTCTGAATACCCACTTAGTTCCAATGATGGATGAGTTTGAAGGTCTTGGAACCAATTACCATAATTTATTTATTTCAAATTGATCTATTTCCTCTTTCATAACATTTATCCAGTGAGTATCTTTGAGAGCTTCATCCACTTTCTTTGGCTCAAGTTGAGAAATAAGAGCCACATGAAATTTGTTCTTCTGTGACCTTCTTGTAGTGATTCCTTCCTGTGGATCTCCTATCATGAATTTGTGAGGATATCCAGGTTCACTTTTCCATTCATTTGGAGTGTTTGAGGAAGGTTCTCTTTCTACATTAGTCGACTGATCTGCTGGAGATAGTTCGAGATTTTCTGCGGGTTCTTTAGCTGGTTGAGTCTGTTGAACAGCTGACTCACTTTGATGATCCTTTCTGTTTCATAGTTCATAAGGAGTCTTTTTGAGGATTAATCGAATCAAACACCTGTTGATGATGTGGCATGCTATACTCACAACTTCTGCCCAAAAATGATGAGGTAAGGAATTTACACAATGATGGTTCTTTCCATATCTTGTAAAGTTCTATTTTTACGCTCTACTACTCCATTTTGCTGCGGTGATCTGGTGAAGAGAAGTTATGAAAGATTCCTTGATCATTGCAAAAATTTTCAAAAGCTCTACTTTCAAATTCTCCTCCATGATCACTCCTGATAGTAGATATGTAGTATCCCTTTTCTCGTTAAACCTTCTTATAGAAACATAACCTAGGTAAATCTAGAGAAATCATCTACAATGACAAAAGCATATTTCCTACCACCTATGCTAATAGTTCTAGTTGGACCAAATAAATCCATATGCAATAATTGAAGAGGTTTGGAGGTGGAAACAATGTTTTTAATTTTGAAAGAAGAGCGAGTTTGTTTTCCCAGTTGACATGCATCACAGATTCCTTTGAAAAATCTAGTTTTGGAAGACCGATTACAAGATCATGTTTAGAAAGCTTTTGAATAGTATGCATGTTGGCATGACCAAGTTTTCTATGCCAGACCCAGGGATCATCAATCATGGAAGTAAGACAAATTTGATCTCCAAGATTATCTAAATCGCTGATAGTATAGACATTTCTGTCTCTATTGCCACAAAGAATGATTTTACCTGATTCATCTTCTATAAACCAGCCATGTTTCTTAAAACGAATCTCATAGTCATTGTCACATAGTTGACTAATGCTGAGAAGATTATAGCCGAGTTCATCAACCAGGTAGACTTCATCTATATTACATGTTGAGCTCAGAGGAACTTTTCCAACACCAATTACATTTCCTTTGGATTTGTCTCCAAATGTAACTGTTCCTCCATCTAGTTTGGTGACTGATTTTGAACAATTGTTTGTCACCAGTCATATGTCTAGAACACGCGCTGTCGAAATACCATTTTCCTTTTCGATTCTTCTTGCGGTGTTCCTGTAAAATAAAGTTACTTGTTTTTAGGTAACCAAGCCTGCTTGGGTCCTGAATGGTTAGAATGTTGAGTGTTAGCTTGATTTGAATATTTAGGTCTCCAGACCCATCTCCTGTTATCCTTGAACCCGCAACGATTAGAGCTATGACCCCTTTTACCACAATAAAAACATGGTGGACTATTAGATTTTCCAGAACCTTTTTCAGCTCTAATTTTGTTCCTGCATTGGTTAGTACTATGGTCATTTTTACCACAAAAGGAACATGCAAGAAATTTTTGTTTGTGATGAGTTGTCTGATTTGATTTGACTGAGCTGTGACTGGTGGATTTTTGCAATCCATTCAATTGAAGTTAAAGCTCATTAACTTCATCCTGTAGCATATCACGCTCAATTTCACATACTTCCAGTTTCAGGGCCCAGTCTTTCTTTTCTCTCTTGATCTTTCTAAGTTCATTCACAACTTTTTTGATATCTGCAAGAGCAATATCAACAAATTCTTGAAGTTCATAACAATTAGGGCATGTGGGAAGACGTACCTCACTAGTTCCTTTGTCTGCCATAAGGCCAAGTTCTCTTGAGTTGTCTTCCTCATCATCTCCATCTGCCATTAGTCCAAGCTCCCCTGAATCTTCATTTTCATTTATAGTCATGAAACATATATTAGCAACTTCCTCATGATCAGACTCTTCTTCATCACTCCATGCTCCGAAGGATTTCTTCTTTTGCATGTTTCTGCTGAGTTTCTTCTTTAGTTCAGGACAATCAGCTTGAATATGACCAAACTTTCCACATTCGTAGCACCTTCCAACATTTTTATCAGTTTCATTGTTTATCCTTCCTTTCCTGAAGTTAGGCTTCCCTCTTCTGCTATTTCTGTTTTTCATCATCATGCTTGTTACAACTTGAGAGAGCATGGCAATGTTTTCATCTTGTTCTCCTTATCCTTCTTCTTCTTCTTCTTCTTCTTCTTCTTCTTCTTCTTCTTCTTCTTCTTCTTCTTCTTCTTCTTCTTCTTCTTCAACCACAGTTGCTTTAAAGGCAACAATTTTCTTCTTTTCTTGAATTTCTCTATCCAAGTGAGTTTTTTCAAAAGCAATTAGATCACCTCTGAGTTCATCATAGAATATTTTGTCAAGATCCTGACATTCCAAAGCGATGACTTTTGGCTGCCAAATGGTAGGTAAACTCCTGAAAATTTTTCTAACATGTTCACCACTTTTGATAGGTCTGTCAAAGGACTTCAGATCTCCAAGAATTTTTCTGAACCTGGAGAACATCTCTTTCACTGATTCTCCATCATTCATTTGAAATAGCCCATAGTCTCGAACTAAAAGATTGATCCATGTTTCTTTTACTTTGTTGGTTCCTTCGTACGTGACCTCCAGTTTGTCCCACATTTCTTTGGTTATTTCACAACTTGATATCTTTTCATACTCTTCTCCACTGATAGAATTGTACAGTAGATGTTTTGCTTTGGCATTTACAGCTATGACAGCAGCTTGTTCATCAGTGTAGTCATCTAAATCAAGAGGATCAGTTGATACGATGACTTGACCATTTGCATCCTTCTTTGGTGGGATTGGAAGATTTTTCTTTTTGATCACACGCCAAACTTTAATGTCATATGATATCGTGTATGTTTTCATATGCACTTTGCAAGGAAAAAAGTGTTGTCCGTTGAAATAAGGAGGCCGAACCTGAGAGGTTCCTTCTTGAAATAGTGCACCAACAACAGTGCTAGATCCCATGATCTTTTTCTCACCAGTTGTTAAGCAGAGATTGTGAGCCTTGCTCTGATACCAATTGAAGGTACAAGAGGGGAGGTTGAATTGTGGTCTATTAAAAAAATAGTCGACTAACGATGATTTTAGTTGACTAGATTAAGAGCAGAATGTAAGATAACAGTAAATGTAGAGAGAATAACACACATCAATTTTATGTCAGTTCAGTACCGGTGTGGTACTTACATCCAGTTTCTCTTGGGTCACAAGGGTTCCCTTTAGATCTTGAAAGTATTACAATACATATGGTTTTGATTCGTTCACCACCAACGAAGTATAGCAACAATGAATTTTGAATAATGATACAACTCTCTTTTGTGTTCTAATTCTTCCTATCTTTTGAGACACTGATAAACTGAGGATTACAGTGTTTAGGCTAAGAAGTAGAGAGATTTAGAAAACAATGTGTGTAGTTGCGCAAATCTTCCATTTGATCTTAGCAGACTTCTTATAGAAGAGAAAAGAGTCGTTGAGCCTTGACTAAAAATAGAGGCACAAGATCTTCAAAGGGATTTGACCCAAGAGGTGCCTCTTCGAATCCTGCTCTTGGGAGGGACCGGATTCGATCGTGACTTTCCTTATCACATGCTTACATTGAGGAGACATTCAAGCCTACGATTGAGCTTAATTAAGGATACCGAATATTTGCTGGCAATAGCTCCTTGATTTGTAATCTGATTTCCTTTGATTGAGGCCGAATGGATGTACTAAAATTTGATTCCTTCTTCTTGTCCATTAATTTAGCAATCAAATCTTTGGAAAGCTCCTCATTAGTATTCTTTCCTTTTGATGATTTCGATTCTTGCAAACCAAGGTAAGTGAATATTGTCATCATTGAAACTTTGGAATATAACTTAACAAATATCTTATGTGTGAATTCAAAGGCAACCCAAAGCCACCTACTGCTCTACCATCGTTCTACCATTCGAGAGAGATTGAGCGTATGCCGGAGCTTGTGGATGTATCAGAGCTGCCTCTTCTTTTGTTTAATACCAAAAAATCTCATCCATTGAGATCGAGTCCGGTAAATGGTAAGATTATATATTTGTTAAACATTTTCGTTTGTTGTGAGAAAATTTTCAGGGTTAGTTTTCTCAACTACTTTTTCCTAATAATTGAACCATATAGCTTTTTAAGATGAAATCTGTATATCGTAGAGGGATATAAAGTTTCTTAATTGTTTTGTTTATTTATCTGTTTAGCTTTTTATTCCTTTTTTTTTTATTACAGAACACAATGTTTCTTTTTGTTGCAACTGCAGATCACCAGCTCAGATAGTGTTGCTTTTTTCTTACTCTCACAATCTGCATGGCTCAATCTGCTTTGCTCTCGGTAATTTCTTTTCTTTCTAATTAATCTTTTTTGATGACTTTTGTCGTAAAAGATTAAATACAGATGATTCATAGTAGTAAGGAAGAAATAGCTTTTGTTGTTAATGAGCATAAAATGCTCTATTAAATGATTGAGTAATACAACTAATTCAATCTTGTGGCATATTAAATTAAGTTAGGTATATCAAATAGAGTTTCCGGGCGACCTGTATAATTACTGTTGAATTTGTGTCAACAATTAAACAAGCAGAGAAAGTAGGAAATGAAGAAGAGAGGATCCATGAACAATCACTAAATTAAGTGAAGCTGCACTAGATAGCTGTACCGGAGTCGAGGAAACAAGAATTTGCAGAAGATGAATGAAATAATCTTCTTATTAAGATTCAAGGCAAACAAGAATGTGTTTGAGAAAAAAGGAATTCAATGGGATTTAGTATGTATGAGTTTGTATGTTTTTTCTTATAAATGCAGTTATGTATAAAGCAAAGTAGCATGTATGCGAGATTTTTAACTTACTTTGATTATCAGTTTCCAAAATGGAATCTTTGTGTTCTTTATTAATTGTTTAATTTTAATTGTAGTAGAAGTTAATAAAGATGAACTGCAACTCTATGTTGTTGAGAACTTCTTTAGAAATTGATCGAAGTGTATTGTAGTTTAGTGTTGTAGCGGAAAGTAGTAGGAGTGTGTTGTTACTCTGGTTTAATGGGTCATCTTAATATATATGTGATTGGTATTGCTGATTTATGTCTTTTTTCCTCTCATATCTTGCCTTTGAGCGCGTTAATGCATTGGAAGATTACTAAGACGTTTTAAATCCCCCATTTTGGGTCCATTTAAAGTTTTTACCTCTTATAGGAAAACCAGAAAAAATAATTATATTTTCTTATGCAAGCTACATGCTCTTAAATGCTTTGATTCAAAGTTGTTTCTGTCAAGTTTACAGGGTCAAAATAAACCTTGTAGATTGTGTTGTTGTGGTTGAAGAGCTATTGCTTGTGGTCTTACTGTTTTGAGAATTGAATCTTGAATTAGTGTCTCTATTATATTGTTTATTAAAGTGCTTCGCTGATATATGTAGGTGGATAGCTTTAGATTTTGCAGATCTCAGAAAGAGTTCATCGACGTTTTTCAATGTCAAGAAACCAGAAATTGATGGTTTTTGGTGGCTGGAGCACGTATATGATGAGTGAAGGATGGAAGGGGACGGTCAAAGAATGGTAAGGCTAAAAACCTTGCTCTGCAACATTGGTTAGAAGTTGTGTATTATCCGAAATCTTTTTCATATCTTTCATCTTAAGTAGCATTAAAGCTTTTATATCTATTCATCCATGTTGCTGCCTATTGAAGTGACTATTTATTAGAGTTATTATGGCATTGAATTCTCTTAATAAATAAAGTCTCTGTGAAATATTTCAGTAGGTTATTTAATTCTTCAAGAGTGCCCTTTATTATGAAACCGATTCTTTCATCTACTCTAACGCATGTTTTGAAAGTTGAATCTCTCAACTTTTCTTCTGCTGGTGAGTGTTCCCTTGTGGGATTTTGCACATGAGTTGAAACATCTCAGGGCTGACATCTTCTTATAGTAACAACTTCTTTTTGAAGGTTGTATGTTGGAGATGGGAAAGAAATACATCTTGAAGTGTAATAGATGTGCATGTCATTGTATCTTCGTCAAAACAACAATAAGGTTCTCTTCTGAAAGAAGGGAGGGGGAGGGGGATACTAGGAAAACTATCTGCAGAATCAGTTGATGTATCCTATTTATTGGTAACCTGGATCTAGACTCTGGATTTAGATATTTTTCATCCTTATAGTTGAATTGGTTATCATTGGGTTAGATTAGTTATGTTTTCTTCTAGCTATCATCGGGTTATATTAGTTATGTTTTCTTTTGCTTAGTGTTTGTTGCTATCCATTTTCCAATATGACCATAGTTTTGAAGTTATTGTAAAAAGAACTACTTGATACTTGTCATTTTTTCTCTAAATTGTAAGAGATATAAATTTGATTTTGTTCACATGAGCAGAGACATCTAAGTTACAGCGTTGGCCTGTGCTCAGCACATGCGTCACCTTTTATATATATATATATATATATATATATATATATATATATATATATATATATATGAGAGAGGCATATGCCCGACCAAGGGCAATATAGTCAATTCAAGCACAATTATGTTCTGATGATGACCTTATGCTGTTAATGCACGGCATGCTTCTGCTCAGAATAGAAGGATTATATTGTAATTTCAACCCCAAAATCCCAATTAGCGAATGACTTATTTCTTGAATGCGACTGATAAATCCTAATTACTGAATGCGACTGATAAATCGCAATTACTGAAATGCGACTGATAAATCGCAATTACTGAAATGCGACTGGTAAATCCAATTACTCATTATTTAGTCGAAGATCTGTCCTTTTGTTTTGGATCTTAGTTCCAAGCTTTATCTCTTTTCTTGATTTTGTTAGCGTTTGCATTTACCAAAAGTGTGTGTGTTCGTTGAAGCTGAAGAAATAGGAAAATTTTTTACTATAATGAATTTGTTATAGAGATGTTGTTTGACCTCTTTGGCAGTATGTATTTTGCTTTATATATATGCATTAGTCTGTTGCTATGCTTTCAAGCTTTTTAATGTGCTTGCTACATGGTTTGTTATAGGCAGGGGCAGATTCGGGGGGGGGGGGGAAGGGAGAGGAAGGGGTTCAATTGTTACCCCTTCGTCGAGAAATTATACTGTACATATAAGGTAAAATACGATTTGTACCTCTATATATAATAGATTCTAAATTTAGTCGGATCTGGTCTTCTTTTCTCTAGATTATAGCACTAGCATGGTTTGCTTCGGCCGTGTCTATAGTGCCAATGGTGATCTTTCCATCTCTCACCAAAGTCATGATTTTCTTCTTTAAGGAAGCATCTTGTTTGTATGGTGACTTTCGCCCTGCCTCCCTTCCTAACCTTGCTCGATTCAATAGCTCGATCCTAGCTCACTCACCTATCTCCAAGATGAAAGTTAGAACGAGGAGTCCTAAAATCTTAATGAAAAGGAACTTGGCATCCTTGTGAAAAAAGATGAACTCTAATCATAGTCCCTTGTTCAGATGCCACTGCAGTGTGAATCTGATAAATAATGAAAAGTGCATATTTTTGAGTATATTTGCATATTAATTCTCTTGTGAGCCGCGAGATATTACGTGGTTTTTGAAGTGAAATATGCTCATTATATGTTTCTTATGTGTACGAACGAGTTTGGATGATAAATAATCAAAATATGACAATTTGACACAAAAAGGAAGAGATGGAAAGAATTACGAGCTCCTCCAATCTCGTGCGTGGCATGAAAACGAACGCGAAAAAGGAGAAAACTAAAAGCACAAAACAGCAAAGTGAAGCGAAGGCAAGGATCGATTCACGAACTGGAAAATTGCAAAACCTGAGTCTGCGTCCATGGGCGCGCGACACGCGAAGGCAGACGCGGATTCCAGCTCTCCTATCCGAGATTGGATTGTATTGGATGGCCCTCCACCCTACCTAGGTCATATAAATACATCCTAAAATATAACTTTGGAGGAGGAGACACTACTTTAGGGTTACACAACACCTTTGGAGGCAAGAATACACTAGGAGCAAGGAGGAAGATTCAGCCACGAGTTTTTCCTTTCTTCTTACTCTTTTCTATTTTCAGTTATGAATTTTAGTATTGTATTTTCACGTACTACTATGAGTAGCTAATTTATTATTTAGGGTTTTGATAGAACCTTTTGGATGATGAATTCTTGTTATGTTTGAATATAATTTAGCCTTTGAATTTCTTTACTTGTTCAATTACGTGCTTATTTCTGTTGATTGAATGACCATCAATTGACTGTGCCTATTTATTATGTATTTCTTGGGAAAGGGTACATATTTAGGTAGTTGTTGAACAATGTCACTCCTAACGTATATGAGGAATCAATACGACATGTTTAAAGGTGGGTTTAGGAATAACAAAGCCTTGACGTGGTTAGAGTGAGCGATAAGATTGTGCCAGTTGGCGTAGTTCGGGAGAATATGTCTAGTAAATTATTGTAGTTGCTCGAGAGAGAATTACGACACCTGAAGGCTCACGATCCGTAGAGAATAGTTAGGCGAAATAAAAAGAGACGTAGCGGGGAGAATTCGACAATTGGAGAAATTATAACTTTAGACCTCATTAATCTTGTCCCCAACCCTTAGTGTCTTTAGTTGTTAATTTTCTATTTTAACCTTTTAGTTAATTAGTTAGACATAAGAATCTTAATATTTATAACTTAGGAATTGTTTAAACTTGTCTTCTTGGTGATAGTGAACAATTGTAGCTAAACCTTAGTTCTCTGTGGGATTCGACTCCGGACTTTTAGACCAGATTATATTTGCAGCGACCGTTTATCCTTTTTAGGACTAGAGTTGGGGGTGATCAGAATCCCACCTTCTGAAAGAGTCGAGATATCCAATGATGAGCGAGGAGCATCTATCTTTTAGTTGTGTTATTTTATATGCGTTGAAAAAAAAATGAAAATAATAATAATAAGGTATAAATAATCCCTCTTGGTTTTTCTTATGGCCATAGTTCTTTTTCAAGGGATGACTCTTTGAACCGGGTAGTAATTATTTTCTTGTAGGTAGAATTTTCAAAAGGTTTTGGAATTTTCCCAATGATGGTCTTCCTAGACGGTTTTCTTGAGGGCTTAAAGTCCAAAGAAAAACAAAAAAAAAAAATATTTTCATTTTTTTCTTCTTCTTTTTGAACTGATAATAGAATGGGGAGAACTTGAGTATCTATGCATTTTGACATATTTTATATCGGGGCTTAGGGCTGGAGCATTTGAACTAAGTACTCTCTTCATGGTCTTTGTAATTACATGCCTTGAAAATATGTATGGCTTTCTTTTGACACCAAGGCTCATCTTTCGACTCTTGTGATTAATTCCCATCTAGTTAAATTTTATGATGACTATGCTAGTTGCTTTAACTTGAGAGTCGAGTCCAAGCCATCCTGAGTGAGTTATGTGCATTGTGTGAGGTGACACTTTAGTGTACTTTGTGCCATCCTTGCTAGTCTAGAACTTGCCCCATGTGTGAGTCAAAGCAAAATAGTTAAGTCTTGTAAGTTTTGGAAGTGACATAGACTTTCCTTGATTGACCATTTATCCTATTTGCCTACCAGTTCTAATATTATCCGTAGTCAACCCTTTTGAGCATGTAGACCTTTTTTTGGTAACCACATTACAAGCCGAATTTCCTTTGTTCTTAATCAATTTTGTTGAACCTTTACCTCTGAAAGCACTTAAGTAGCTAGAAGAATAAAAAAAAAGAGTGGGTAACTTTTGAGTGGAACCATAGAAAGGCCGAAAAGGTACACTTATGTACAAACAAAAAAAGGATACTAACCGAAAATACCAAATTAAGGAAAGTGAAAAAAAGATAACAGGAAAAAAAAAATAACACCTCTCATATCTTTGTCTGGGCTAGTAAATATCTATATGTTGATGTGCTTAATGAAGAAGGGATTAAATGTGTATGGTTTCATGTCAAGAAATTGAAGTGGTCATGGAAAAAAGGTGCTTAGAAGTGAAGTGTAGTGTATTAAAGTGCTTATGAGTGTTAGTCACTATTTTCTCAAATATATCATACTCGTCTCTTAGCCTACATTACAACTTATAAAGTCAAACTTGATCCTAGACTGTGCGAGTTTAAATTAGTAGAGACTTACACTACGGACAAGCCTATGGAACGAACTTAGGTGGCATAAGAGTTTCTTTGTGAGAGTGAGCAAATTCTTTCGATCTGAAAGTCCTTAAAATATACTTGAACTTATATTTGAATGTGTGGACTTTCTCTCTGTGGTTTGTTGGTGAGGGCACATGATTTGCAAAGGATTAGTAGAACCCTTGATTTTTGAGTTGGCACATAAAGCTAGTCATAATGTGGAATGCATTGGAGTCAAATTTTGAGGCTAGGATGTTAGAAGAATTACACAAATATTTTAAATAGTCTTGGCATTGGTCTAAAAATGAGGAGAGTATGAAGAGTCCTTATGTCGGGTTCTAAGCATTTATATAAACCATTTTCATTGAAAAGATGCTTGAGTATGTTTTGAAAAGTGTACTTGCCGACGTGCTTAATTTTAAGTTGCTCGAGGACGAACAAGAATTTAAGAGTGCGGTACTGATAAATAATGAAAAGTGCATATTTTTGAATATATTTGCATATTAATTCTTATGTGAGTCGCGGGATATTACATGGTTTTAGAGGTGAAATATGCTCATTATGTGTTTCTTATGTATAGGAACGAGTTTGGATGATAAATTATCAAAATATGACAATTTGACACAAAAAGAAAGAGATGGAAAGAATTGCGAGGTCGTCCAATCTCGTGCGTAGCATGAAAACGGACCCAAAAAAGGAGAAAAGTAAAGACACAAAACAGCAAAGTGAAGCGAAGGCACGGATCGATTCACGAACTGGAAAATTGCAAAACCTGAGTCCGCGTCCATGGGCGCGCGACACGCGAAGGCAGACGCGGATTCCAGCTCTCCTATCCGAGATTGGATTGTATTGGACGGCCCTCTACCCTACCTAGGTCATATAAATACATCCTAAAACATAACTTTGGAGGAGGAGACACTACTTTAGGGTTACACAACACCTTTGGAGGCAAGAATACACTAGGAGCAAGGAGGAAGATTTAGCCACGAGTTTTTCCTTTCTTCTTCCTCTTTTTTATTGTCGGTTATGAATTTTAGTATTGTATTTTCACGTACTACTATGAGTAGCTTATTTATTATTTAGGGTTTTGATAGAACCTTTTGGAGGATGAATTCTTGTTATGTTTGAATATAATTTAGCTTTTGAATTTATTTACTTGTTCAAGTGCGTGCTTATTTCTGCTGATTGAATGACCATCAATTGACTGTGCCTATTTATTATGTATTGTTTGGGAAAAGGGTACATATTTAGGTAGTTATTGAACAACGCCGTATATGAGGAATCAATACGGCAGGTTTAAAGGTGTGTTTAGGAATAACAAAGCCTTGACGTGGTCATAGTGAGCGGTAAGATTATGCCAGCTAGCATAGTTCGAGAGAATATGTCTAGTAAATTATTGTAGTTGCTCGGGAGAGAATTACGACACCTGAAGGCTCACGATCAGTAGAGAATAATTAGACAAAATTATAAGAGACGTAGCGGGAAGAATTCGACAATTGGAGAAATCATAACTCTAGACCTTCTTAATCTTGTCTCCAACCCTTAGTATCTTTAGTTGTTAATTTTCTATTTTAATTTGTTAGTTAATTAGTTAGACATAAGAATCTTAATATTTATAACTTAGGAATTGTTCAAACTTGTCTTTTTGGTGATAGTGAACAATTGTAGCTAAACCTTAGTTCTCTGTGAGATTCGACTCCGGACTTTTAAATCGGATTATATTTGCAGCGACCGCTTTTCCTTTTTAGGACTAGAGTTGGGCGTAATCAGAATTCCACCTTCTTAAAGAGTCGAGATATCCAATGATGAGCGATGAGAATCTATCTGTTAGTTGTGTTATTTTATATGCGTTGAAAAAAAATTGAAAATAATAATAATAAGGTATAAATAATCCCTCTTGGTTTTTTTATGGCCACGGTTCTTTTCCAAGGGATGACTCTTTGAACCGGTAGTAATTATTTTTTTGTAGGTATAATTTTCAAAAAATTTTGGACTTTTTCCGACGATGGACTTCCTAGACGGTTTTCTTGAGGGCTTAAAGTCCAAAGAAAAATAAAAAAAGAAAAAGATTTCCATTTTTTTTCTTCTTCTTTTTGAACTGATAATGGAATGGGAAAAATTTGAGTATCTATGCATTTTTGACATATTTTATATCGGCGCTTAGGTCTGGATCATTTGAACTAAGTACTCTCTTCATGGTCTTTGTAATTACATGCCTTGAAAATATGTATGTCTTTCTTTTGACATCGAGGCTCATCTTTCGACTCTTGTGATTAATTCCTATCTAGTTAAATTTTATGATGACTGTGCTAGTTGCTTTAACTTGAGAGTCGAGTCCAATCCGTCCTGAGTGAGTCATGTGCATTGTGTGAGGTGACACTTTAGTGCACTTTGTGCCATCCTTGCTAGTCTAGAACTTGCCCCATGTATTTGTCAAAGCGAAATAGTTAAGTCTTGTAAGTTTTGGAAGTGACATAGACTTTCCTTGATTGACCATTTATCCTATTTGCCTACCAGTGCTAATATTATCCGTAGTCAACCATTTTGAGCCTGTAGATCTTTTTTTGGTAACCATATTACAAGCCGAATCCCCTTTGTTCTTAATCAATCTTGTTGAACCTTTACCTCTGAAAGCACTTAAGTAGCTAGAAGAGTAAAAAAAAAGAGTGGGTAACTTTTGAGTGGAACCATAGAAAGGCAGAAAAGGTGCACTTGTGTACAAACAAAAAAAGGATACTAACCGAAAATACCAAATTAAGGAAAGTGAAAAAAAGATAACAGGAAAAAAAATAAATAACACCTCTCATATCTTTGTCTGGGCTAGTAAATACCTATATGATGATGTGATTAATGAAGAAGGGCTTAAATGTATATGGTTTCATGGCAAGAAATTGAAGTGGTCATGGAAAGAAGGTGCTTAGAAGTGAAGTGTAGTGTATTAAAGTACTTATGAGGGTTAGTCACTATTTTCTCAAATATATCCTACTCGTCTCTTAGCCTACATTACAACTTATAAAGTCCTACTTGATCCTAAACTGTGCGAGCTTAAATTAGTAGAGACTTACACTACGGGCAAGCCTATGGAACGAACTTAGGTGGCATAAGAGTTTCTTTGTGAGAGTGAGCAAATTCTTTCGATCTGAAAGTCCTTAAAATATACTTGAACTTATATTTGAATGTGTGGACTTTCTCTCTGTGGTTTGTTGGTGAGGGCACATGATTTGTAAAGGATTGGTAGAACCCTTGATTTTTGAGTTGGCACATAAAGCTAGTCATAATGTGGAATGCATTGGAGTCAAATTTTGAGGCTAGGATGTTAGAAGAGTTACACAAATATTTTAAATAGTCTTGGCATTGGTCTAAAAATGAGGAGAGTATGAAGAGTCCTTATGTCGGGTTCTAAGCATTTATATAAACCATTTTCATTGAAAAGATGCTTGAGTATGTTTTGAAAAGTGTACTTGCCGACGTGCTTAATTTTAAGTTGCTCGAGGACGAACAAGAATTTAAGAGTGCGGTAGTGATAAATAATGAAAAGTGCATATTTTTGAGTATATTTGCATATTAATTCTTATGTGAGTCGCAGGATATTACATAGTTTTAGAAGTGAAATATGCTCATTTGTGTTTCTTATGTGTAGGAACGAGTTTGGATGATAAATTATCAAAATATGACAATTTGACACAAAAAGAAAGAGATGGAAAGAATTGCGAGCTCGTCCAATCTCATGCGTAGCATGAAAACGGACCCAAAAAAGGAGAAAAGTAAAGACACAAAACAGCAAAGTGAAGCGAAGGCACGGATCGATTCACGAACTGGAAAATTGCAAAACCTGAGTCCGCGTCCATGGGCGCGCGACACCCGAAGGCAGACGCGGATTCCAGCTCTCCTATCCGAGATTGGATTGTATTGGACGGCCCTCTACCCTACCTAGGTCATATAAATACATCCTAAAATATAACTTTGGAGGAGGAGACACTACTTTAGGGTTACACAACACCTTTGGAGGCAAGAATACACTAGGAGCAAGGAGGAAGATTCAGCCACGAGTTTTTCCTTTCTTCTTCCTCTTTTCTATTGTCGGTTATGAATTTTAGTATTGTATTTTCACATACTACTATGAATAGCTTATTTATTATTTAGGGTTTTGATAGAACCTTTTGGAGGATGAATTCTTGTTATGTTTGAATATAATTTAGCCTTTGAATTATTTTACTTGTTCAACTACGTGTTTATTTCTGTTGATTGAATGACCATCAATTGATTGTGCCTATTTATTATGTATTGCTTGGGAAAGGGTACATATTTAGGTAGTTATTGAACAACACCACTCCTAACGTATATGAGGAATCAATATGGCAGGTTTAAAGGTGGGTTTAGGAATAACAAAGCCTTGATGTGGTCATAGTGAGTGGTAAGATTGTGCCAACTGGCATAGTTCGAGAGAATATGTCTAGTAAATTATTGTAGTTGCTCGGGAGAGAATTACGACACCTGAAGGCTCACGATCAGTAGAGAATAATTAGGCGAAATTATAAGAGACGTAGCGGGAAGAATTCGACAATTGGAGAAATCATAACTCTAGACCTCCTTAATCTTGTCTCCAACCCTTAGTATCTTTAGTTGTTAATTTTCTATTTTAATTTGTTAGTTAATTAGTTAGACATAAGAATCTTAATATTTATAACTTAGGAATTGTTCGAACTTGTTTTCTTGGTGATAGTGAACAATTGTAGCTAAACTTTAGTTCTCTGTGGGATTCGACTCCGGACTTTTAGACCGGATTATATTTGCAGCGACCGCTTATCCTTTTTAGGACTAGAATTGGGCGTGATCAGAATCCCACCTTCTGAAAGAGTCGAGATATCCAATGATGAGCGATGAGCATCTATCTGCATCTTTTATAAGGGTAATCGAGATAAGATTATTCACTTTGTTCTGTATGAACCGATTGGATATTTAGGGAACAACACTTACATTACACTGACAGCCCCGTGCACAAACCATCTCGCATTCACGCTGGATCCGGGGAAGAACCGCACCCAAGGGGTGTGATGTAGAAAGTCTACCCTAATGCAAACATTAGTAGCTGCTTCCACGGCTAGAAACAATAGTAACCATAGTATACCTAAACAGTCTAATATCCCAATGATACTGTACTTGTATTGGTCAATCTCAAGAACCAGCAGTCATTCAGATCACATAATACTGAATCATAATGCATATAAGTTTAGAACTCCCATATTACTGACTACATTACATACTACTGACATCAATGAAATCATACTGCATATTAATTAAAACTTCTTGCTTCCTAGATAACATGATACTACTACTACTTAACAATTAGACTACTCGAAGGCAGGGTCGGATTTAGGGGGCGGAAGGGGTTCATCCGAACCCCCTTCGCCGAAAAATTACACTGTATATATAAGGCAAAATCTATTTTTTACCTCTATATATTAAGTTTTGAATCCCTTTGACATAACTCAAAAGTGTAGTTTAGTGGTCAAGGGGGTTCAAAACCTTTGTAAGGTCATAGGTTCAATTCCTACTAGTTACAATCTTTTTTAACTTTTTTCTTTTTGAACCCCCTTAGCGATGATCCTGCCTCCGCCACTGCTCGAAGAAGCATAGCGTAAAGCTCCCAATCAACTCCAAAGGAACAGATTAAGTTCTTGATTATCTGGTAAACCGCTATATGGATCTTGTCTCCGTTCTTTCAGCAAACACGCCACTTGAGGGATGAACATGACCTTCAGATTGCTCAGACAAACGTGAAGAAATTACTCGCAACTTCATTTCTTCATGCCGATCATCCATCTAGTAAACCACGAAAAAAGAAAAGATTATTAGAAAGGAAATCACTACAAAAAGAAGAAAAAAACTAGAATTAGCTACAAACTTTGTCACTAAATCGCTCATAGCTAACAAGAGTTTTTGATAATTTGTTGTTAATCCATCGCTAAGTAGGATTAGTGACAGATTTTGCTGTTTAGCTACAGAATTTGTCCAGTCTATTTTTTTTAGTAGTGAATGATGAAGATAAGTTTGATCTTCAAGAGACATTTTGCACGCAAAAGAAGATAGATTATAACATTGGAGAATAAGACTACATCTTTGCTCACTTACCTGAAGAGCTCCCACTAATTTGTGGCTAAGCACATCAGCGGCCGAGTCAGGCATGAGTCCTCATCGCGCACCAGTGCAACATTCCTGCTCCATTACTAAACTGCCATTTTTGAAGTTGGATGATTGCTATTCAGAATCAACATAAACTTCTTCATAAACTTCACCGTCGTCACAAATATCATCAAAAACTCGAACATCTACCTTGTAACGAAGAAATAGCGCCAATGCCACCAAAACCATGACAGAACTGAGATCCTTCTTGTGATTTGTTTGTAACAAATTCCAGACTACAACCAAATTTCTTGTACTCATTAGCAAACCACTCAAGTAAAGACATTTTTGTTGCGGAAGCCAAATGTATATAGTGTGAATGAGTCACAACTACTATACCAAAAATTATGACAACCACTAAATAATAAACAAGACAATAAGACAACAATAAAAGAACACCAGAATTTACGAGGTTCGGCCAATTTTGCCTACTTCCTCAGACACAATCAATATTTTATTCCACTCCAAAATTACAAGTGAAATAATACTAAAGAGAGAAGATACAAATGTCTTAAGAAGATAAAAAAGGCAAAAAAAAGGCAAATGAGAGGTGTATTTAAATCCTAAACATTAGGCCTCCTTTTATAGGGTGAAATTCCCATTCAAAATTGTCTTCCACCGATATGGGACTTTTGACAATTTCAACCAATCTCCACCTTGGCAAAATTCCACATCTTCAATTTTCTCTCAATAACAAATTTTGGTTGTGTCTTCATCTTCAATCTTTAGTGTTCAACAATGTTGATCAAATCCAAACAATGTTGAAACTTGACCACAGTCACCACTTTTGTCAGCATATCAGCAGGGTTCTCCATAGTATGAATTTTCTTCACCGTGACTCTACCTTCTTCTATGATTTCTCGTACGAAATGATACCGAACATCAATGTGCTTCGTCCTTGCATGATAAACTTGGTTCTTCGCTAATTGAATAGCATTTTAACTATCACAAAAAATTATAATATTTTTTTGTTCAGTACCAAGCTCCTTTAGCAACCCCTGAAGCCAAATTGCCTCTTTCACAGCCTCTGTAATAGCCATGTACTCTGCCTCTGTTGTAGACAAAGCAACTGTTGACTGCAAAGTAGACTTCCAACTAACTGGTGCCTTTGCAAAAGTAAACACATAACCAGTAGTTGACCTTCGTTTGTCCAGATCACCCGCAAAATTAATCAACTAACTCAAATCAAATTAAATTAATCAACTAACTCAAATCAATAAAGGCGATTAAAACAAACATAATCCATAGATTATTTAGTGCACAAACAAAGACAAGTTAATACCAAACACAGTCCGCTATGTTGATCAAATATTATTCCTGAGCCGAGGGTCTATCAGGAAGCGTCTTTCTATCTCCACGAGGTAGAGGTAAAGTATGCGTATACACTAATTTCGTCAAACCCCACTTGTGAAATTACACTGGGTTTGTTGTTATTGTTGATATGTTGACCATATATTATCAAATTAATCAACTAACTCAAATCAATAAAGGAGATTAAAACAAACATAATCCACAGATTATTTAGTACACAAACAAAGACAAGCGAATACCAAACGTAATTGACAAACGAAACAATGCCTAAGCGTTCGAATATTGAGATATGGAATATTAATGAAGAAAAATAGCATCTTACAACAATTGATTTTAATTATGAAGAATAATCTTATTACAAATTTTACTCTTCTTTCTTTCTTTTAAGGGAAAAATCTTTCTTTTATCGCCCAAAAGTCATGATCGGTAGACAGAGGCGGATCCAGGATTTAAAGTATATGGGCTCCTTTAACGATCTCAAATTTATATACAATAACAATTGGATTCAAAGTCTAATTTTTATAAATATTTAATATTTTTTAACATATATAAAGTATAAGCAAAAGTTACTAGGTTCCAATGAACCCGTACATAGAGGTAATCTGGAAATAAAGACGTACTAACTAGGATGATCACAGTATATTCTTTCAACAGGCAAAATTAACGAAACATATTGATAATATATTATTCCTGAGTCGAGGGTCGGGAACAGCCTTTTGTGAGATTACACTAGGTTTATAGTTATTGTTGTTGTTATATTGATCATAAATTATCAAATTATTCAACTAATCAATAAAGGAGATTAAAACAAACATAATCAATACTTGACAAAGAGAAAGCTAATTCATTCGTTGTCTTCCAAAAAATAACATATACAGAAGTTTAAGATTTAAAGCAAAAAATAAAATTTAAAACGATTTGGGTAAACATACCTTAGAGAGAGCACAACGAGAAAGAGTAACACTATTGTGAAATTCTGGAGCGAAAGGGAGGTATTTATAGGTTACTGTGGGCCCACAAAGAAAATTATTTAGTTTGCTTATAATTAATTTTACGAAGAATTGACCTAAATAGCCGTCACCCAACCGCTTAAATTAAAACAGTAATATATGTATAATTCATGTATTATATATTTATAACCTTGTATAATTAATGTATAAATATGTACACTGGCTAGAAAAAAATAAACAGTTCAGCTGGTTGTTTGTGTAAAGATCCCTAATTTTATTGTTATTTTCTTTCTTAGTGGTTTTTTTTTTTGGGGGGGTTTGGGGGGGGGGGGGGCTATTAAGCTAAATTTTCTTGGTTGGAAAGAATTATAGACTAGCTTAATTTATTTCCGTAAAAAATAGAAGTCTTTTTTCTTGGAAAACAAGTTTTTCTCCTATAAAGATTAATGTAAGAGAACGATAATTTGACATTTTATTGGTCAGAAAGTCAAATTGTGGTGCTAGTTTTATCTATTAACTTCAGTCACTATTCACTAATATCCATGATATTATTTTCTGATCAGTTTTAGTGTAGGATTGGATATTTAAAATTCTTGGATCTTTTTTAAGTGTTAAATTGGATATAAAAGTATGTGACATATGATAACCATCTAATGTTGACAACACTTTCAACCGCTTTTCCACGGCTTGAACATGTGATCTCCGGGCCATACGGTGATAACTCTTACTATGATTACACAGAGACGGAGCTAGAAGCCCCTGTTATGCGTTCGACTGAACCCTGTAACTTTTGCTCGAATAGTGTTTTGTGTTAAAACAAATCATTAAATATATATAAATATTAAATTTAGAACCCAATTATTAGTAATTGAAGTCGTCGTTCTAAAATCCAGAACCCATAAAGTTGAAATCCTAACTATGCCTCTGTAAATTACGAACAAAAGTAAATTTACATATCAATGTATAACAAGGTTAATGTTACAAAGGAACTTCCATAAATATAACTTCAGTTTTTTGGCTGTACATGTGGTCCGGCCCTTCCCCGGACCGCGCATAGCGGGAGCTTAGTACACCGGGCTGTCTTTTTTTTTTGGTTGTACGATTGCTATACAGATGAACTATCAAGAGCAGAATTAAAGGTAACATTAAAGTCATGCACAGTAGATATACATTTTGGACAGTAAAGGATTTCTAACCATCTTATTATCCTATGACACTATAACAGACCAATTAAACGAAATGAAAAAAAAAAATGAATCCGTTGAGAAGTTTACCTGTATCCAAGGTATCTATTCTTACTATAATACTTTGTTTTAACTGTATCGCACTATGTATCATCATTTGTGTTCTACTTCTACTGGACAAGCTATGTAGCCTTTCTTCTTCTAATGTACATTGACCGATAGAGTGGCTGCTCGAGCAGGACAGGCTACAGTCTCAGCTGTAAAGTACGAAGAAGCTGAAGATTGGCGTTCGAAGTCCTTACTTTCATGATAACGAGGACGCTTCTGCTGTTAAAAGATTGAATTCTCGTTCCAAGGTCCACGAAGATTTGTTCTGATGGTTGACATTGTAGACGTACTCCAGGAAGTATCCGCCATACGTGATCATTGATATAGTGGCTCTGCAGAATCAAATGCAGATCGAAGAACGTCAAAAAAAGAGCCATCCATTTTCTAACACAAACTCAAACGATTTACTGAAACTTGGAATACAATGATAGCATACCAATAGATCTTCAGTAAAGCATTCAATACTATAGAAATGTCACATTATGAGTTAACTATACTTATAACCTGAACACTAAATACCCCTTTCTGTTTTAAGAAGCTTCAGATGTTCATGAACTCGAGATGCTTGGATTACATAGCAAGTAGCTTTTGTGAATCTGCAGATCAGATAACTAATAACAAGAGCAGAGCATTATTGACACGTCGAGCTTAGCCTCAGTACTAGTATTTCCAAAAAAAATGAAAAAAATAGGTACTGTGATATTGCATCTCATTGGCACTTCGGCCACTCATTGCTAGAGGCTTATGATTACTAGTGGCAAATATTAATCTTACTAGTTCATGAAATAGGGTAAACTTTACTAGTTCATGAAATAGGGTAAAATAAAATTGACATCTCTGTGGAAGTTCAAAATCTAAAAGTTGATTAACAATAATTAACACAATCCAAATAGATGCGCAATAATTAACTATGCGCCATATAAATGGAAACAGTCACATTTACTCACCTAAGTGAGACATGTTCAGGTGTTGCTGTGTCGTCAAATTTCTCTATTTTGCGGATCACCGTATTACTGCATGACAGTGTTTAAGAAGAATTTTGATGAGAGAGATTTCATAATAATAGGAAGGACAATTTGCAACACCCTTTTCTAGAAAAAAAATCAACAAGTACCATAAAACATTTGGAAATTCAGTAATGAAGTAAGGTCTTTAATCCGAGAAGA